>NC_034192.2:31512767-31680267 GCF_002021735.2 Oncorhynchus kisutch | reverse complement strand
CAACATGAGTTCATATATATTAGTAGGTTTTCACTCCAAACATAAACTAGCAAACCTGATTCAAATAATTAGCTGCTTGATAAGCTGAGTCAGGTTTGTTACAACTAGGGCTGGAGTGAAAACCTACAGGAAGTTAGTTCTCTGCGAATGCAGATTGACATAAAAGTGTAGTCAACTTTGTTCTAAGAACAAAAATAATCTGATCGGATTTGTTCTGCCCTAAACCAACCAACTGGTTTGTAAAAGATTCTCTGTTCAAACCTCCGCCATGTTTTCAAAAGTTGTGCATCTGTTAAACTCCGCCCATTGACCTTTTCGAAACCCAATCGGATTTGTTCTGCCCTAAATCAGTCAGCTATTTCCTGCCCTTAGAACAAAGTTGACTACACTTTATGTCAGTCTGCTCCAGGAACAGGGATGGAGAGCTCTGGTCTAAATCCACGTGCTGGTATTGGCAGGATCAACTAGTATTCAGTATGCAGGAACAACTAGAGAAGACAGAAGACCAACCTTGACTTAAGTTACATTTTGTTGTTGCAGTGCATCAATAACATAAGTTATATATGAGGACGAGTTAGACACAACAACACAAAATGAGACGCTAGAGAGGAGGTTAGAGAGCATGACAGCCATATGAGTCACTGCAAATCTAGGTAAAATCAAATCAATGTTTATTGGTCGCATACACAGACTTGCAGGGGAAACAAAAAGCTTGTGTTTCTAGCTCCAACAGTGCAGTAAAATGCTTGTGTTTCTAGCTCCAACAGTGCAGTAAAATGCTTGTGTTTCTAGCTCCAACAGTGCAGTAAAATGCTTGTGTTTCTAGCTCCAACAGTGCAGTAAAAAGCTTGTGTTTCTAGCTCCAACAGTGCAGTAAAAAGCTTGTGTTTCTAGCTCCAACAGTGCAGTAAAAAGCTTGTGTTTCTAGCTCCAACAGTGCAGTAAAAAGCTTGTGTTTCTAGCTCCAACAGTGCAGTAAAAAGCTTGTGTTTCTAGCTCCAACAGTGCAGTAAAAAGCTTGTGTTTCTAGCTCCAACAGTGCAGTAAAATGCTTGTGTTTCTAGCTCCAACAGTGCATTAAAAAGCTTGTGTTTCTAGCTCCAACAGTGCAGTAAAAAGCTTGTGTTTCTAGCTAAAACAGTGCAGTAAAAAGCTTGTGTTTCTAGCTCCAACAGTGCAGTAAAAAGCTTGTGTTTATAGCTCCAACAGTGCAGTAAAATGATTGTGTTTCTAGCTCCAACAGTGCAGTAAAAAGCTTGTGTTTCTAGCTCCAACAGTGCAGTAAAAAGCTTGTGTTTCTAGCTCCAACAGTGCAGTAAAATGCTTGTGTTTCTAGCTCCAACAGTGCAGTAAAAAGCTTGTGTTTCTAGCTCCAACAGTGCAGTAAAATGCTTGTGTTTCTAGCTCCAACAGTGCAGTAAAAAGCTTGTGTTTCTAGCTCCAACAGTGCAGTAAAAAGCTTGTGTTTCTAGCTCCAACAGTGCAGTAAAAAGCTTGTGTTTCTAGCTCCAACAGTGCAGTAAAAAGCTTGTGTTTCTAGCTCCAACAGTGCAGTAAAAAGCTTGTGTTTCTAGCTCCAACAGTGCAGTAAAATGCTTGTGTTTCTAGCTCCAACAGTGCAGTAAAATGCTTGTGTTTCTAGCTCCAACAGTGCAGTAAAATGCTTGTGTTTCTAGCTCCAACAGTGCAGTAAAAGCTTGTGTTTCTAGCTCCAACAGTGCAGTAAAAAGCTTGTGTTTCTAGCTCCAACAGTGAAACAGTAAAAGTAGGCAATACAAAATAATAGAATACAACAGAACCCAAAAATAAAAATATAGAAATTAAGAAATATCAGAACAAGCAATGTCAGAGTCCGGAATAAAAATATATATTGTTCAAAACATTAGGAACACCTGCTCTTTCCTGACCAGGTGAATCCAGGTGAAAGCTATGATCCCTTACCGGGTCACTTGCTAAAATCATTTCAATCAGTTTAGTTGAAAGGGAAGAAAATTGGTTAACTTTTAAACCTTGAGACATGGATTGTGTATGTGTGCTCTTCAGAGGGTGAATGAGCCCAAAAAATATTGAAGTGCCTTTGAATGGGGTATGGTAGTAGGTGCCAGGCGCACTGGTTTGAGTGTGTCAAGAACTGCAATGCTTCTGGGTTTTTCACACTCAACAGTTTCCCGTGTGTATCATGAATGGTCCACCACCCAAAGGACATCCAGCCAACTTGACACAACTGTGGGAAGCATTGGAGTCAACATGGGCCACCTATTGGAACACTTTTGACACATTGTAGAGTCCATGCACTTACGAATTGAGACTGATCCGATGGCAAAAGTGGGTGCAATGAAATATTAGGAAGGTGTTCCTAATGTTGTGTACACTCATACACTACCATTCAAAAGTTTGGGGTCACTTAGAAATGTCCTTGTTTTTGAGAGAAAAGCACATTTCTTGTCCATTAAAATAACATCAAATTGATCAGAAATACAGTGTAGACATTGTTAACGTTGTAAATGACTATTGTAGCTAAGGCTAATTGATTATTAGAAAACCCCTTTTGCAATTATGTTAGAACAGCTGAAAACTGTTGTCCTGATTAAAGAAGCAAAAATAACTGGCCTTCTTTAGACTAGTTGAGTATCTGGAGCATCAGCATTCTATCAGTCTATTCTTGTTCTGACAAATGAAGGTTATTCCATGCGAGAAATTGCCAAGAAACTGAAGATCTCGTAAAACTCTGTGTACTACTCCCTTCACAGAACAGCGCAAACTGGCTCTTACCAGAATAGAACGAGGAGTGGGAGGCCCTGGTGCACAACTGAGCAAGAGGACTAGTACATTAGAGTGTTTAGTTTGAGAAACAGGCACCTCACAAGTCCTCAACTGGCCGCTTCATTAAACAGTACCCGCAAAACACCAGTTTCAACGTCAACAGTGAAGAGGCGACTCCGGGATGCTGGCCTTCTAGGCAGAGTTGCAAAGAAAAAGCCATATCTCAGACTGGCCAATACAAATAAAAGATTAAGATGGGCAAAAGAACACAGACACTGGACAGAAGAACTCTGCCTAGAAGGCCAGCATCTCGGAGTCGTCTCTTCACTGTTGACGTTGAGACTGGTGTTTTGCGGGTACTATTTACACATGTGGTAGCCATGCTGGTTACAAACTATAATTTGTTGTTCAACAGGACAATGACCCAACACACCTCCAGGCTGTGTAAGGGCTATTTGACCAAGAAAATGAGCGACGGAGTGCTGCATCAGATGACCTGGCCTCCACAATCACCCGACCTCAACCCAAATGAGATGGTTTGGGATGAGTTAGACTGCAGAGTGAAGGAAAAGCAGCCAACAAGTGCTCAGCATATGTGGGAACTCCTTCAAGACTATTGGAAAATCATTCCTCATGAAGCTGGTTGAGAGAATGCAAAGCTGTCATCAAGGCAAAGGGTGGCTACTTTGAAGAATCTAAAATCTAAAATCAATTTTGTTTTGTTTGACCCTTTTTTGGTTACTACATGATTCCATATGTGTTATTTCATAGTTTTGATGTCTACAGTATTATTCTACAATGTAGAAAATAGTAAAAATAAAGAAACTGTGTATATAAATAGATAGAAAATAATACTGTATTATATGTTATATTTATTTCTGTGCTGCAAACATGATTCCTATTACCTTGGAATAATGTGTATTATGTCACTGTGTGTTGATGTATCTGCTCTCTGCTCTGCTAAATATCAATGACCTAGTTTTAATGTCCTCTTCTAGATTTACTTAGTGTCCTACGAGTCCTTATTTTCATTTTGGCAGGAGATACGCTCAAACACACACACACACACACACACACACACACACACACACACGCACACACATGCATGCACATGCACATGCACATAGATATTCACACACAGATCTGGGGCTCGAAAGGCTGCTAAGCTTGACATCATCAGTGGCATGGCAAACTGCAATGGGCCTTGAAACTAGTCCTGTATACTAACACACAAACATACACACACACACACACACTCAATAACAAACAGTTACAAACCCAATGTACACAACGTACGCAAACACTCTAAAAGTGAAGCAAGTTGCCGTATACATGCATATCTCCTTCAGGAAGAGAGAAACCGCTGCAGTTCGCTCCAACAAACTCACTTGACATTTTGTCCCGTCTTCCTAAGGTCTAGTGTGAGTCTGCGTATCGATTGCTCACCTGATGCTCTGCTCAGTTGTGTTTCATAGCCAAGCCATCAGCTCTCTGTCTACCCACAGAGGGAGTTCTATAAAACCGATCCTGCCTCTACAAACCAGGTTAAGCATTAGGTAGGAGCGGGCATATCCAACAGCTCCTATAATACATCCTGAAGCCTTTGAAATACATCCAATAGTCTCCACAACACATCCACCACCAAAATAACCCAAGTGGCTTTTGCAACAGCTTTGGCAAAACATTGTGCAGTGCCATTTAGATTTGGCACCATGCCTCCCTGGATGTTCAGCTATGCTTTGGCAAGACCGATTTTTAAAAATATATTGTTTTTATTTCACCTTTATTTAACCAGGTAGGTCAGTTGTGAACACGTTCTCATTTACAACTGCGACTTGGCCAAGATAAAGCAAAGCAGTGCGACAGAAACAACACATGAGTTACACATGGGATAAACACACGTATAGTCAATAACACAATAGAAAAGCCTATATACAGTGTGTGCAAATGTAGTAAGATTTACCAAGGATCTGCTCAGCACCATTCACAGCAAATTCTCACCTGGTATTCCAATAAGCTAAACAAATAAAATACATTTAAAATTGTATTTTAAAAATGTTCTTATCTTATTACACTGAAAATAGCTTGGTATAAGATCAAACACTTACTAGCATCTACAGTATGTATTGATACATTTAGGGTTTGACTTTTGACTTTTGCCCTCTCCCCTCTGACCTTGAGTCGTGGGTTAAGCATGCCCATCTCTAGCTCGTTGTCGTGGCGACGCCCCTTGGCCTTGCAGAGGTGAACGATGCAGGCCTTGGTGCGGAGGACCAGGTAGTACCAGGATTTGGGAGAAGGCACCATGTTGAAAGGAGCGGGCAGAGTGCGACCCTCGTCAAAGTAGGACATCCACAGCTTGGCACGGGCAAACTTCCACTCTACATCTGCATCCGTCTGGAGGGGACACACACACATGGACATACAGGCACAAACAAATAAATGCATGCGCACACCGCACACATAAACACACACATTGGTACAGTCATGTGGGATTAACAATATTTCACACTGAATATTTGTTTCTTTGACTAAACATTATCATAACATGACCATTGTATGATTATAAATGTAAGATTGGATAATTCCTAATGAATGCATTATTAATAGGACTGATCTCTATAGGAATGACTTATTAATAAAACTGACTCCTATATGAATGACTTATTAATAGGACTGACCTCTATAGGAATGAGTTATTAATAGGACTGACCTCTATAGGAATGACTTATTAATAGGACTGACCTCTATAGGAATGAGTTATTAATAGGACTGACCTCTATAGGAATGACTTATTAATAGGACTGACCTCTATAGGAATGAGTTATTAATAGAACTGACCTCTATGTGAATGACTTATTAATAGGACTGACCTCTATAGGAATGAGTTATTAATAGAACTGACCTCTATGTGAATGACTTATTAATAGGACTGACCTCTATAGGAATGAGTTATTAATAGAACTGACCTCTATGTGAATGACTTATTAATAGGACTGACCTCTATAGGAATGACTTATTAATAGGACTGATCTCTATAGGAATGAGTTATTAATAGGACTGACCTCTATGTGAATGACTTATTAATAGGACTGACCTCTATGTGAATGACTTATCAATAGGACTGACCTCTATGTGAATTACTTATTAATAGGACTGACCTCTATAGGAATGACTTATTAATAGGACTGACCTCTATAGGAATGACTTATTAATAGGACTGACCTCTATGTGAATGACTTATCAATAGGACTGACCTCTATGTGAATTACTTATTAATAGGACTGACCTCTATAGGAATGACTTATTAATAGGACTGACCTCTATGTGAATGACTTATCAATAGGACTGACCTCTATGTGAATTACTTATTAATAGGACTGACCTCTATAGGAATGACTTATTAATAGGACTGACCTCTATAGGAATGACTTATTAATAGGACTGACCTCTATGTGAATGACTTATCAATAGGACTGACCTCTATGTGAATTACTTATTAATAGGACTGACCTCTATAGGAATGACTTATTAATATGACTGACCTCTATAGGAATGACTTATTAATAGGACTGACCTCTATGTGAATGACTTATCAATAGGACTGACCTCTATGTGAATTACTTATTAATAGGACTGACCTCTATAGGAATGACTTATTAATAGGACTGACCTCTATGTGAATGACTTGTCAATAGGACTGACCTCTATGTGAATGAGTTATTAATAGGACTGACCTCTATGTGAATGACTTATCAATAGGACTGACCTCTATAGGAATGACTTATTAATAGGACTGACCTCTATAGGAATGACTTATTAATAGGACTGACCTCTATAGGAATGACTTATCAATAGGACTGACCTCTATAGGAATGACTTATCAATAGGACTGACCTCTATAGGAATGACTTATCAATAGGACTGACCTCTATAGGAATGACTTATTAATAGGACTGACCTCTATAGGAATGACTTATTAATAGGACTGACCTCTATAGGAATGACTTATTAATAGGACTGACCTCTATAGGAATGAGTTATTAATAGGACTGACCTCTATAGGAATGACGTATCAATAGGACTGACCTCTATGTGAATGACTTATCAATAGGACTGACCTCTATAGGAATGACTTATTAATAGGACTGACCTCTATAGGAATGAGTTATTAATAGAACTGACCTCTATGTGAATGAGTTATTAATAGGACTGACCTCTATAGGAATGACTTATTAATAGGACTGACCTCTATAGGAATGACTTATTAATAGGACTGACCTCTATAGGAATGACTTATTAATAGAACTGACCTCTATGTGAATGAGTTATTAATAGAACTGACCTCTATGTGAATGAGTTATTAATAAAACGGACTCCTATATGAATGAGTTATTAATAGGACTGACCTCTATATGAATCGGCAGGGTAGCCTAGTTGTTAGAGCTTTGGACTACCTGAAGGTTGCAAGTTCAAATCCCCGAGCTGACAAGGTACAAATCTGTCGTTCTGTCCCTGAACCCACTGTTCCTAGGCCGTCATTGAAAATAAGAATTTGTTCTTAACTGACTTGCCTAGTTAAATAAAGGTAAAATGAATGAGTTATTAATAGGACTGCCTTCTATGTGAATGAGTTATTAATAGGACTGCCCTCTATATGAATGAGTTATTAATAGGACTGCCCTCTATATGAATGAGTTATTAATAGGACTGCCCTCTATATGAATGAGTTATTAATAGGACTGCCCTCTATATGAATGAGTTATTAATAGGACTGCCCTCTATATGAATGAGTTATTAATAGGACTGACCTCTATATGATTGAGTTATTAATAGGACTGCCCTCTATATGAATGAGTTATTAATAGGACTGACCTCTATATGAATGAGTTATTAATAGGACTGCCCTCTATGTGAATGAGTTATTAATAGGACTGACCTCTATATGAATGAGTTATTAATAGGACTGACTTCTTTATGAATGAGTTATTAATAGGACTGACTTCTTTATGAATGAGTTATTAATAGGACTGACCTCTATATGAATAAGTAATTAATAGGACTGCCCTCTATATGAATGAGTTATTAATAGAACTGACCTCTATCTCTTGGTAGGAGCTATTGATCATAGCGATGAGCATGTTGAGTAGAACCACCACCATAGTGACGTTATAGACCCCAAACAGCACATAGCCAATATTCTCTATGAACTTATGGTCATACTTCAGGACCACGGAGATCACCTCCGACAGACCGAAGATGGACCAGAACAGAGTCTTAAAGCTCTCCTCCACCCTGGGGAAAAACACACGGATGCACACGCAAGCATGAGTCTGTAAACCAGAGTATAGTGTTCTTTTAGTAGAGTTTATGAGCTGGCACTGATGAAATAGCTGATGAGTCATGTCCAATTCCAACACATTATCCCCCCACCAGGAAAGCTCAATCGAAGAGGCAAAGCCAGTTCTCCTGTTCCACTTTGGAACAGCCCAGGGCTTTTGTCTGTGATTTGGTTGTGCATGGAACGGAACAGGTTGGAAACGTCTGGTCCAGTCTAGTCTAGTCCAGTCCAGTCCAGTCTAGTCTAGTCTAGTCCAGTCCAGTCCAGTCCAGTCCAGTCCATTTGGTTCTGCTTTTAGTCTCAGTGCTCAGTACAAGTTGGTTGAATGAGGTGACATTGCTCTAGCTAGCGCTGTCAGACACCCAAGCTCTGAGGTGGTTTGGAGTGAGCTAAACATACACTTTGCCAAAAGAACACCGACATTTGGACGCAATACTGCCAAATAAACATTCAATGAATGGCAAAGCAAGAGGGAGGGGTGAAGGAAAAGAGAGATGTCGGCTACAGGCCTGTGTGTGCACTTCAATAATAAACCTCTCCTCTTTCAGCGCTTAGAGCCACACACACTTCTTTCTAGGAAGAGTGGAAAACACTGCTTAACCTACAACTCGCTCTCTATGTCTTTGTTCTCTGTCTCTCTGTCTTCTCACAGACTCACAAGATCTTAGAACTCGGATAACTCTGTAGTAACTCGCTAAAATAATTAACAATATGTCACCTGTCAGCTCGATGTGCTGCAAGGCCCAGTATGTACAGTAACATGCATGTGGTACCATGGCTGAATAAACCTAAATCCTCTCTCTATTGGACAATGTTCTCATGTGGAACGGTATTCAGACCCCCATATGATAGTCCATCCACTTGATCCTTGCTGATGTTTATTGACTTCCCTTTCCTCTGACCTGGGGCTCACGTGACAAACTAACGTCAATATGCAAGACTCTTTACATGTATTTAGAAATGAATGTACATGTTATTAGGCAGGGAAACGGAGAGGTTTCTAATAGAAGCTTTATGACATACAAGGACATCCCCACTTGTCTGCAGAGATACAGGAGTCCTTTCTATACGTGAAACAATTCTATCAGTCGCCGGCTACCACTACCCCTCCTATTCACACAGAGAGCAGACCAGCGGATATTGATGCCGGGTGCTGAGCCGTCATTAAACGCTTCTGTCTAGTTCCCTAACAGCTGGTCACAGCGGGTGCCTTCAGAGACACAGTCAGCCTTAACCCTCAGGAGAGCACCTCACTGACAGGAGAGAGGGAGGCAGTACAAGGCACCACACACACACACACACACCCTACGAGGGAGAATGGCGGCAACTCACCTCTAGTCTGTGTGTGTGTGTAATCCAAACCCAATTACTGCTCATCTACTTCCTCAGGAGACTGATATGAACACACAGTAGGTCCCTCTCGCTCGCTCTCCCTCTCCCTCTCTCTCTCTCTCTCTCTCTCTCTCTCTCTCCCTCTCTCTCTGTCTCCCTCTCTCTCTCTATCTCTCTCGCTCGCTCTCTCTAACTTTATTTTCCATTATTCCTTTTCTCGATCTTTCTTCAGTGCCACTCTCTCCCTCCCTTCCACTCTGTCTCTCTCTCTAACTATCTTTCTCTTTAGCTCACTCTCTCTCTATAATCAGGGAAATCAATGCTGCAGATCAGTAAATTGACGACTTAAAAAAATATATAAAAAAATTCTCATCATTCCGATATTAAAATCCTCTCCCTCCCTCTCTATCCCTCCCTTATAGCATTTCTATATGAACTTCCCTCCCTCCTTTACTCTCCTCCCTCACCGCCTCCCTCGCTCCATCTAGCAGTGCTATCTCTCAGGAGAGTGGTGTAGACAGACATCTTCAAGTATTAAACTCAGATCAACTTTCCTCGATCACGCCGCTGAGCCGTATCCATGGTGACAGACGGGTAAGCACCTCTGGTCTTAATCAATGTGATTTGTTTGAGTGGGTGTATGTGTAGTGTGTGTGTCTTCTCTGGTCATATGTATTGAATAGGGAATTGAACAGTGCGAGACAAGCAATTAGGAGCTTCATGACAACACGAGTGTCCATCACGCTCTATAAATTCTCTCTCTCTCTCTCAGCACATCCCGACTTGCATATCCCCTGGAAATAAAAGAAAAGAGATCATCCGTTCACCTACTCTGCATCTCACAAAGACACGGCGGTTGGACTCATCAGACCAAAGGACAGATTTCCACCGGTGTAATGTTCTTATTCGTGTTTCTTGGCCCAAGCAAGTCTCTTCTTCTTATTGGTGTCCTTTAGTAGTGGTTTCTTTGCAGCAATTTGACCATGAAGGCCTGATTCACGCAGTCTCCTCTGAACAGTTGATGTTGAGATGTGTCTGTTACTTGAACTCTGAAGCATTTATTTGGGCTACAATCTGAGTCTGGTAACTCTAATGAACTTATCCTCTGCAGTAGAGGTAATTCTGGGTCTTCCTTTCCTGTGGCGGTCCTCATGAGAGCCAGTTTCATTATAGCGCTTGATGGTTTTTGCAACTGCACTTGAATAAACTGTAAAATTTCTTGACACTACTGACCTTCATGTCTTAGAGTAATGATGGGCTGTATTTCTCTTTGCTTATTTGAGCTGTTCTTGACCTAATATGGACTTGGTCTTTTACCAAATATGGCTATCTTCTGAATACCACCCCTACCTTCTCACAACACAACTCATTGGCTCAAACGCATTAAGAAGGAAAGAAATTCCCCAAATTAACTTTTAACAAGGCACACCTGTTAAGTGAATGCAGTCCAGGTGACTACCTCATGAAGCTGGTTGAGAGAATGCCAAGAGTGTGCAAAGCTGTCATCAAGGCAAAGGATGGCTACTTTGAAGAATCTCAAATATAAACTCTTTTGGTTACTGCATGATTCCATATGTGTTATTTCATAGTTTTGATGTCTTCACTACTGTTCTATGATGTAGAAAATAGTAAAAACAAAGAAAAACCCTGGAATGAGAACGTGTGTGCAAACTTTTAACTGGTACTGTACATATGTTCCTTTTTTACCCCCCCCGCTAAACTGTCATGCCATACCACCAGGGCCTCTCTCTCTCTCTCTCTCCTCTCTCTCTCCTCCCTCTCTCTCTCTCTCTCTCTCTCCTCTCTCTCTCTCTCTCTCTCTCTCTCTCTCTCTCTCTCTCTCTACTCTTCAGCTCTCACAAAATATATCTCACTCTCTTTGGTTTTGCCCTCTCCCTCCTTCTCAGCTTGTTCTCCATGTCTGTGTGTCTTCTTCAGCTTATCCCTCTGATTCTCCATCTTCTGTATGTGCCAGTGGCCTGTTTCCCTTATTGTGCCCACACAAACAGGCCAGCCAAGAATCCTCCTCTGCTTCTCTCCATCCCCCTCTAGTCTCTCCTTCCCACTCTAGTCTCTCCTTCCCCCTCTAGTCTCTCCATCCCCCTCTAGTCTCTCCTTCCCCCTCTAGTCTCTCCATCCCCCTCTAGTCTCTCCTTCCCCCCTAGATCTCTCCATCCCCTCTAGTCTCTCCTTCCACTCTAGTCTCTCCTTCCCCCTCTAGTCTCTCTTCCCCCTCTAGTTCTCGTCCTTCCCCCTCTAGTCTCTCCTTCCTCCCCTAGTATCTCCATCGCCCTCTAGTCTCTCCTTCCCCCTCTAGTCTCTCCAATACTGTCCTCTAGTCTCGTCCTTCCCCCTCTAGTCCTCTCCTTCCCCCTCTAGTCTCATCATCTAGTCTCTACTTCCCCCTCTAGTCTCTCGTTCCCCTCTAGTCTCTCCTTCCCCCCTAGTCTCTCCATCCCCTCTAGTCTCTCCTTCCCCCTCTAGTCTTCTCTCCATCCCTCTAGTCTCTTCTTCCCCCTAGTCTCTCCATCCCCTCTAGTCTCTCCGTCCCCCTCTAGTCTCTCCATCCCCCTCTAGTCTCTCCCGTCCCCTCTCTAGTCTCTCCATCCCCCTCTAGTCTCTCCATCCCCCTCTAGTCCTCTCCATCCCCCTCTAGTCTCTCCGTCCCCCTCTAGTCTCTCCTTCCCCCTCTAGTCTTCTCCTTTCCCCCTCTAGTCTCTCCATCCCCCTCTAGTCCTTCTCCGTCCCCCTCTAGTATCTTCCATCCCTCTTCTAGTCTCTCCTTCCCCCTCTAGTCTCTCCATCCCCTCTAGTCTCTCCATCCCCTCTAGTCTCTCCATCCCCCTCTAGTCTCTCCTTCCCCCTCTAGTCTCTCCATCCCCCTCTAGTCACTCCTTCCCCCTCTAGTCTTCTCCTTCCCCTCTAGTCTCTCCTTCCCCCTCTAGTCTCTCCATCCCCCTCTAGTCTCTCCATCCCCCTCTAGTCTCTCCTTCCCCCTCTAGTCTCTCCATCCCCCTCTAGTCTCTCCTTCCGCCTCTAGTCTCTCCTTCCTCCCCTAGTCTCTCCATTCCCCCTCTAGTCTCTCCTTCCCCCCTCTATGTCTCTCCTTCCCCACTCTAGTCTCTCCTTCCCCCTCTAGTCTCATCCTTCCTCCCTAGTATCTCCATCCCCCTCTAGTCTCTCCTTCCCCCTCTATTCTCTCCAATACTGTCCTCTAGTCTCTCCTTCCCCCTCTAGTCTCTCTTCCCCTCTAGTCTCTCCTCTAGTCCTCTGCCCTCTAGTCTCTCCTTCCCTCTAGTCTCTCCTTCCCCTCTCGTAGTCTCTCCTTCCCCCTCTAAGTCTCTCCATCCCCTCTAGTCTCTCCATCCCCTCTAGTCTCTTCCATCCCTCTAGTCTCTCCTTCCCCTCTAGTCTCTCCTTCCCCCTCTAGTCTCTCCTTCCCCCTCTAGTTTCTCCTTCCCCTCTAGTCTCTCCTTCCCCTCTAGTTTCTCCTTCCCCCTCTAGTCTCTCCTTCCCCTCTAGTCTCTCCATCCCCCTCTAGTCTCTCCTTCCCCCTCTAGTCTCTCCATCCCCCTCTAGTCTCTCCTTCCCCCTCTAGTCTCTCCATTACTCTCCTCTAGTCTCTCCTTCCCCCTCTAGTCTCTCCTTCCCCTCTAGTCTCCTCTTCCCCCTAGTCTCTCCATCCCCCTTTAGTCTCTCCTTCCCCCCTCTAGTCTCTCTCCTTCCCCCTCTAGTCTCTCCTTCCTCCCCTAGTCTCTCCTTCCCCCTCTAGTCTCTCCTTCCCCCTCTAGTCTCTCCTTCCCCCTCTAGTCTCTTCCTTCCCCCTCTAGTCTCTCCTTCCCCCCTCTAGTTCTCCTTCCCCCTAGTCTCTCCTTCCCCCTCTAGTCCTCCATCCCCCTCTAGTCTCTCCTTCCCCTCTAGTCTCTCCATCCCCCTCTAGTCTCTCCTTCCCCCTCTAGTCTCTCCAATACTCTCCTCTAGTCTCTCCTTCCCCCTCTAGTCTCTCCTTCCCCCTCTAGTCTCTCCTTCCCCCTCTAGTCTCTCCATCCCCCTTTAGTCTCTCCTTCCCCCTCTAGTCTCTCCTTCCCCCTCTAGTCTCTCCTTCCTCCCCTAGTATCTCCATCCCCCTCTAGTCTCTCCTTCCCCCTCTAGTCTCTCTCCCCCTCTAGTCTCTCCTTCCCCTCTAGTCTCTCCTTCCCCCTAGTCTCTCCATCCCCTCTAGTCTCTCCATCCCCCTCTAGTCTCTCCTTCCCCCTTAGTCTCTCCATCCCCCTCTAGTCTCCTTCCTCCCTCTAGTCTCTCCTTCCTCCCCTAGTCTCTCCATCCCCCTCTAGTCTCTCCTTCCCCCTCTAGTCCTCCTTCCCCCTCTAGTCTCTCCTCCCCCTCTAGTCTCTCCTTCCCCTCTAGTCTCTCCTCCTCCCCCTCTAGTCTCTCCTTCCTCCCCTAGTATCTCCATCCCCCTCTAGTCTCTCCCCTCTAGTCTCTCTCTTATACTGTCCTCTAGTCTCTCCTTCCCCCTCTAGTCTCTCCATCCCCCTCTAGTCTCTCCTCTAGTCTCTCCTTCCCCCTCTAGTCTCTCCTTCCCCCTCTAGTCTCTCCTTCCCCCCTAGTCTCTCCATCCCCTCTAGTCTCTCCTTCCCCCTCTAGTCTCTCCTTCCCCCTCTAGTCTCTCTCATCCCTCTAGTCCTCTCCATCCCCTATAGTCTCTCCATCCCCTCTAGTTCTCCTTCCCCCGTAGTCTCCTTCCCCCTCTAGTCTCTCCATCCCCCCTCTAGTCTCTCCTTCCCCCTCTAGTCTCTCCATCCCCCTCTAGTCTCTCCTTCCCCCTCTAGTTCTCCTTCCCCTCTAGTCTCTCCTTCCCCCTCTAGTCTCTCCATCCCCCTTAGTCTCTCCTTCCCCTCTAGTCTCTCCTTCCCCCTCTAGTTCTCTCCTTCCCCTAGTATCTCCATCCCCCTCTAGTCTCTCCTTCCCCCTCTAGTCTCTCCTTCCCCCCTAGTCTCTCCTTCCCCCTCTAGTCTCTCCATCCCCCTCTAGTTTCTCCTTCCCCCTCTAGTCTCTCCTTCCCCCTCTAGTTTCTCCTTCCCCCTCTAGTCTCTCCTTCCCCCTCTAGTCTCTCCATCCCCCTCTAGTCTCTCCTTCCCCCCTCTAGTCTCTCCTCCCCTCTAGTCTCTCCTTCCCCTCTAGTCTCTCCATTACTCCTCCTCTAGTCTCTCCTTCCCCCTCTAGTCTCTCCGTTCCCCCTCTAGTCTCTCCTTCCCCCTCTAGTCTCTCATCCCCCTTTAGTCTCTCCTTCCCCTCTAGTCTCCCCTTCCCCTCTAGTCTCTCCTTCCTCCCCTAGTATCTCCATCCCCCTCTAGTCTCTCCTTCCCCCTCTAGTCTCTCCTTCCCCCTCTAGTCTCTCCTTCCCCCTCTAGTCTCTCCTTCCCCCTGTCTCTCCATCCCTCTCTAGTCTCTCCATCCCCCTCTAGTCTCTCCTTCCCTCTAGTCTCTCCATCCCCCTCTAGTCTCTCCTTCCCCCTCTAGTCTCTCCTTCCTCCCCTAGTCTCTCCATCCCCCTCTAGTCTCTCCTTCCCCTCTAGTCTCTCCTTCCCCTCTAGTCTCTCCTTCCCCCTCTAGTCTCTCCTTCCCCCTCTAGTCTCTCCTTCCTCCCCTAGTCTCTCCATCCCCCTCTAGTCTCTCCTTCCCCCTCTAGTCTCTCCATCCCTGGTCCTCTAGTCTCTCCTTCCCCCCTAGTCTCTTCCTTCCCCCTCTAGTCTCTCCTTTCCCCCCCTAGTCTCTCCATCCCCCTCTAGTCTCTCCTTCCCCCTCTAGTCTCTCCTTCCCCTCTAGTCTTCTCCATCCCCTCTAGTCTGCTCTCCATCCCCTCTAGTCTCTCCCCCCCCTCCCCCCCCTAGTTCCCTCCTTCCCCTGCTTATCTCTCCTTCCCCCTCTAGTCTCTCCTTCCTCCCTAGTATCTCCATTCCCCTCTAGTCTCTCCTTCCCCCTCTATTCTCTCCAAACTGGTCCTCTAGTCTCTCCTTCCCCCTCTAGTCTCTCCTTCCCCCTCTAGCTCTCCTCTAGTCTCTCCTTCCCCCTCTAGTCTCTCCTTCCCCCTCTAGTCTCTTTTCCCCTCTTTCCTCTTTAAAAGTCTCTCCTTCCCCCTCTAGTCTCTCCATCCCCTCTAGTCTCTCCATCCCCTCTAGTCTCTCCATCCCCTCTAGTCTCTCTCCTTCCCCCTCTAGTCTCCTTCCCCCTCTAGTCTCTCCTCCCCCCTCTAGTCTCTCCTTCCCCCTCTAGTCTCTCCTTCCCCCTCTAGTTTCTCCTTCCCCCTCTAGTCTCTCCTTCCCCCTCTAGTCTCTCCATCCCCCTCTAGTCTCTCCTTCCCCCCTAGTCTCTCCATCCCCCTCTAGTCTCTCTCCTCCCCTCTAGTCTCTCCATTACTCTCCTCTAGTCTCTCCTTCCCCCTCTAGTCTCTCCTCCGCCCTCTAGTCTCTCCTTCCCCCTCTAGTCTCTCTCCATCCCCCTTTAGTCTCTCCTTCCCCCTCTAGTCTCTCCTTCCCCCTCTAGTCTCTCCTTCCTCTCGCCTAGTCTCTCCCTTCCCCCTCTAGTCTCTCCTTCCCCTCTAGTCTCTCCTCCCCCTCTAGTCTCTCCTTCCCCCTCTAGTCTCTCTTCCCCCTCTAGTTTTCTCCTCCCCCCTAGTCCTCTCCTTCCCCCTCTAGTCTCTCCATCCCCTCTAGTCTCTCCTTCCCCCTCTAGTTCTCTCCATCCCCCTCTAGTCTCTCCTTCCCCCTCTAGTCTCTCCATTACTCTCTCTAGTCTCTTCCTGTCCCCCTCTAGTCTCTCCTTCCCCCTCTAGTCTCTCCTTCCCCCTCTAGTCTCTCCTCATCCCCCTTTAGTCTCTCCTGTCCCCTCTAGTCTCTCCTTCCCCCTCTAGTCTCTCCTTCCTCCCCTAGTATCTCATCCCCCTCTAGTCTCTCCTTCCCCCTCTGTCTCTCCTTCCCCNCCCTCTAGTCTCTCCTTCCCCCTCTAGTCTCTCCTTCCCCCCTAGTCTCTCATCCCCTCTAGTCTCTCCATCCCTATAGTCTCTCATCCCCCTCTAGTCTCTCCTTCCCCCTCTAGTCTCTCCTTCCCCCTCTAGTCTCTCCATCCCCCTCTAGTCTCTCCTTCCCCCTCTAGTCTCTCCATCCCCCTCTAGTCTCCTTCCCCCTCGAGTCTCTCCTTCCCCTCTATAGTCTCTCACTTCCCCCTCTAGTCTCTCCATCCCCTCTAGTCTCTCCTTCCCCCTCTATCTCTCTCTTCCCCTCTTAGTCTCTCCTTCCCCCTCTAGTCTCTCCTTCCCCTCTAGTCTCTCCATCCCCTCTAGTCTCTCCTTCCCCCTCTAGTCTCTCCATCCCCCTCTAGTCTCTCTTCCCCCCTAGTTCTCCTTCCCCTCTAGTCTCTATTCCCCCTCTAGTCTCTCCTTCCCCTCTAGTCTCTCCATCCCCTTTAGTCTCTCCTTCCCCTCTAGTCTCTCCTTCCCCCTCTAGTCTCTCCTTCCTCCCCTAGTCTCTCCATCCCCCTCTAGTCTATCCTTCCCCCCTCTAGTCTCTCCTTCCCTCTAGTCTCTCCTTCCCCCTCTAGTCTCTCCTTCCCCTTTAGTCTCTCCATCCCCCTCTAGTCTCTCCTTCCCCCTCTAGTCTCTCCTTCCCCCTCTAGTTTCTCATTCCCCCTCTAGTCTCTCCTTCCCCTCTAGTCTCTCCTTCCCCCCTAGTCTCTCCATCCCCCCTCTAGTCTCTCCTTCCCCTCTAGTCTCTCCTTTCCCCTCTAGTCTCTCCTTCCCCCTAGTCTCTCCTTCCCCCTCTAGTCTCTCCTTCCTCCCCTAGTATCTCCATCCCCCTCTAGTCTCTCCTTCCCCCTCTAGTCTCTCCAATTACGTCCCTCTAGTCTCTCCTTCCCTCTAGTCTCTCCTTCCCCTCTAGTCTCCTTCCTCTAGTCTCTCCTTCCCCTCTAGTCTCTTCCTTCCCCTCTAGTCTCTCCTTCCCCCTAGTCTCTCCATCCCCTTCTAGTCTCTCCTTCCCCTCTAGTTCTCCATCCCCCTCTAGTCTCTCCTTCCCCCTCTAGTCTCTCCTCCTCCCCTAGTCTCTCCTTCCCCTCTAGTCTCTCCTTCCCCTCTAGTCTCTCCTTCCCTCTAGTCTCTCCTTCCCCTCTAGTCTCTCCTTCCCCCTCTAGTCTCTCCTTCCTCCCCTAGTCTCTCCATCCCCCTCTAGTCTCTCCTTCCCCCTCTAGTCTCTCCAATAGTCCTCTAGTCTCTCCTTCCCCTCTAGTCTCTCCTTCCCCTCTCTGTCTCTCCTCTAGTCCTCTCTTCCCCCTCTAGTCTCTCCTTCCCCTCTAGTCTCTCCTTCCCCCCTAGTCTCTCCATCCCCCTCTAGTCTCTCCTTCCCCCTCTAGTCTCTCCTTCCCCCTCTAGTCTCTCCATCCCCTATAGTCTCTCCATCCCCTATAGTTTCTCCTTCCCCCTCTAGTCTCTCCTTTCCCCTCTAGTCTCTCCTTCCCCCTCTAGTCTCTCCATCCCCCTCTAGTCTCTCCTTCCCCCTCTAGTCTCTCCATCCCCCTCTAGTCTCTCCTTCCCCCTCTAGTCTCTCCTTCCCCTCTAGTCTCTCCTTCCCCCTCTAGTCTCTCCATCCCCCTTAGTCTCTCCTTCCCCCTCTAGTCTCCTTCCCCCTCTAGTCTCTCCTTCCCCCCCTAGTCTCTCCATCCCCCTCTAGTCTCTCCTTCCCCCTCTAGTCTCTCCTTCCCCCTCTAGTCTCTCCTTCCCCCTCTAGTCTCTCCATCCCCCTCTAGTTTCTCCTTCCCCCTCTAGTCTCTCCTTCCCCCTCTAGTTTCTCCTTCCCCCTCTAGTCTCTCCTTCCCCCTCTAGTCTCTCCATCCCCCTCTAGTCTCTCCTTCCCCCTCTAGTCTCTCCTCCCCCTCTAGTCTCTCCTTCCCCTCTAGTCTCTCATTACTCTCCTCTAGTCTCTCCTTCCCCCTCTAGTCTCTCCTTCCCCCTTAGTCTCTCCATCCCCTCTAGTCTCTCCTTCCCCCTCTAGTCTCTCCTTCCCCTCTAGTCTCTCCTTCCTCCCCTAGTATCTCATCCCCCTCTAGTCTCCTTCCCTCTAGTCTCTCCTTCCCCTCTAGTCTCTCCTTCCCCCCTAGTCTCTCCATCCCCCTCTAGTCTCTCCATCCCCCTCTAGTCTCTCCTTCCCCCTCTAGTCTCTCCTTCCCCTCTAGTCTCTCCATCCCCCTCTAGTCTCTCCTTCCCCCTCTAGTCTCTCCTTCCTCCCCTAGTCTCTCCATCCCCCTCTAGTCTCTCCTTCCCCCTCTAGTCTCTCGTTCCCCCTCTAGTCTCTCCTTCCCCCTCTAGTCTCTCCTTCCCCCTCTAGTCTCTCCTTCCTCCCCTAGTATCTCCATCCCCCTCTAGTCTCTCCTTCCCCTCTAGTCTCTCCAATACTGTCCTCTAGTCTCTCCTTCCCCCTCTAGTCTCTCCTTCCCCTCTAGTCTCTCCTTCCCCCTCTAGTCTCTCCATCCCCTCTAGTCTCTCCTTCCCCTCTAGTCTCTCCTTCCCCTCTAGTCTCCCTTCCCCCTCTAGTCTCTCCAATACTGTCCTCTAGTCTCTCCTTCCCCCTCTAGTCTCTCCTTCCCCCTCTAGTCTCTCCTTCCCCCTCTAGTCTCTCCATCCCCTCTAGTCTCTCCTTCCCCCTCTAGTCTCTCCTTCCCCTCTAGTCTCTCCTTCCCCCCTAGTCTCTCCATCCCCCTCTAGTCTCTCCTTCCCCCTCTAGTCTCTCCTTCCCCCTCTAGTCTCTCCATCCCCTCTAGTCTCTCCATCCCCTATAGTTCTCTCCATCCCCCTCTAGTTTCCTCCTTCCCCTCTAGTCTCTCCTTCCCCCTCTAGTCTCTCCATCCCCCTCTAGTCTCTCCTTCCCCCTCTAGTCTCTCCATCTCCCTCTAGTCTCTCCTTCCCCCTCGAGTCTCTCCTTCCCCCTCTAGTCTCTCCTTCCCCCTCTAGTCTCTCCATCCCCTCTAGTCTCTCCTTCCCCCTCTATTCTCTCCTTCCCCCTCTAGTCTCTCCTTCCCCCTCTGGTCTCTCCTTCCCCCTCTAGTCTCTCCATCCCCTCTAGTCTCTCCTTCCCCCTCTAGTCTCTCCTTCCCCCTCTAGTCTCTCCTTCCCCCCCTAGTCTCTCCATCCCCCTCTAGTCTCTCCTTCCCCCTCTAGTCTCTCCTTCCCCCTCTAGTCTCTCCATCCCCCTTTAGTCTCTCCTTCCCCCTCTAGTCTCTCCTTCCCCCTCTAGTCTCTCCTTCCTCCCCTAGTATCTCCATCCCCCTCTAGTCTCTCCTTCCCCTCTAGTCTCTCCTTCCCCTCTAGTCTTCTCCTTCCCCCTCTAGTCTCTCCTTCCCCCTTAGTCTCTCCATCCCCCTCTAGTCTCTCCACCCCCCTCTAGTCTCTCCTTCCCCTCTAGTTCTCTCCATCCCCCTCTAGTCTCTCCTTCCCCCTCTAGTCTCTCCTTCCTCCCCCTAGTCTCTCCATCCCCCTCTAGTCTCTCCTTCCCCCTCTAGGTCTCTCCTTCCCCCTCTAGTCTCTCCCTTCCCCCTCTAGTTTCTCCTTCCCCCTCTAGTCTCTCCTTCCTCCCCTAGTATCTCCATCCCCCTCTAGTCTCTCCCTTCCCCCTCTAGTCTCTCCAATACTGTCCCTCTAGTCTCTCCTTCCCCCTCTAGTCTCTCCGTCCCCTCCTAGTCTCTCCTCTAGTCTCTCCTTCCCCCCTCTAGTCTCTCCTTCCCCCTCTAGTCTCTCCTTCCCCCCCTAGTCTCTCCATCCCCTTCTAGTCTCTCCTTCCCCCTCTAGTCTCTCCTTCCCCCTCTAGTCTCTCCATCCCTCTAGTCTCTCCATCCCCTATAGTCTCTCCGTCCCCCTCTAGTTTCTCCTTCCCCCTCTAGTCTCTCCTTCCCCCTCTAGTCTCTCCATCCCCCTCTAGTCTCTCCTTCCCCCTCTAGTCTCTCCATCCCCTCTAGTCTCTCCATCCCCCCTCTAGTCTCTCCTTCCCCCTCTAGTCTCTCTTCCCCCTCTAGTCTCTCCGTCCCCCTCTAGTCTCTCCGTCCCCCTCTAGTCTCTCCGTCCCCTCTAGTCTCTCCGTCGCCCTCTAGTCTCTCCATCCCCTCTAGTCTCTCCGTCCCCCTCTAGTCTCTCCTTCCCCCTCTAGTCTCTCCGTCCCCCTCTAGTCTCTCCTTCCCCCTCTAGCCTCTCCATCCCCTCTAGTTTCTCCTTCCCCCTCTAGTCTCTCTTCCCCTCTAGTCTCTCCTTCCCCCTCTAGTCTCTCCATCCCCCTCTAGTCTCTCCTTCCCCCTTAGTCTCTCCATCCCCCTCTAGTCTCTCCTTCCCCCTCTAGTCTCTCCATTACTCTCCTCTAGTCTCTACTTCCCCCTCTAGTCTCTCCTTCCCCCTCTAGTCTCTCCTTCCCCCTCTAGTCTCTCCATCCCCCTTTAGTCTTCCTTCCCCCTCTAGTCTCTCCTTCCCCCTCTAGTCTCTCCTTCCTCCCCTAGTATCTCCATCCCCCTCTAGTCTCTCCTTCCCCCTCTAGTCTCTCCTTCCCCCTCTAGTCTCTCCTTCCCCTCTAGTCCTCCTTCCCCCTAGTCTCTCCATCCCCCTCTAGTCTCTCCTTCCCCCCTAGTCTCTCCATCCCCCTCTAGTCTCTCCTTCCCCCTCTAGTCTCTCCTTCCCCCTTTAGTCTCTCCATCCCCCTCTAGTCTCTCCATCCCCCTCTAGTCTCTCCTTCCCCTCTAGTCTCTCCATCCCCCTCTAGTCTCTCCTTCCCCTCTAGTCTCTCCTTCCTCCCCTAGTCTCTCCATCCCCCTCTAGTCTCTCCTTCCCCCTCTAGTCTCTCCTTCCCCCTCTAGTCTCTCCTTCCTCCCCTAGTATCTCCATCCCCCTCTAGTTCTCCTTCCCCCTCTAGTCTCTCGAATACTGTCCTCTAGTCTCTCCTTCCCCCTCTAGTCTCTCCTTCCCCCTCTAGTCTCTCCTCTAGTCTCTCCTTCCCCCTCTAGTCTCTCCTTCCCCCTCTAGTCTCTCATTCCCCCTCTAGTCTCTCCTTCCCCCCCTAGTCTCTCCATCCCCCTCTAGTCTCTCCTTCCCCCTCTAGTCTCTCCTTCCCCCTCTAGTCTCTCCATCCCCTCTAGTCTCTCCATCCCCTATAGTCTCTCCATCCCCCTCTAGTTTCTCCTTCCCCCTCTAGTCTCTCCTTCCCCCTCTAGTCTCTCCATCCCCCTCTAGTCTCTCCTTCCCCCTCTAGTCTCTCCATCCCCCTCTAGCCTCTCCATCCCCCCTCTAGTCTCTCCTTCCCCCTCTAGTCTCTCCGTCCCCCTCTAGTCTCTCCGTCCCCCTCTAGTCTCTCCATCCCCCTCTAGTCTCTCCGTCCCCCTCTAGTCTCTCCGTCGCCCTCTAGTCTCTCCATCCCCTCTAGTCTCTCCGTCCCCCTCTAGTCTCTCCATCCCCTCTAGTCTCTCCGTCCCCCTCTAGTCTCTCCTTCCCCCTCTAGTCTCTCCTTCCCCCTCTAGTCACTCCTTCCTCCCCTAGTATCTCCTCTAGTCTCTCCTTCCCCCTCTAGTCTCTCCTTCCCCCTCTAGTCTCTCCTCTAGTCTCTCCTTCCCCCTCTAGTCTCTCCTTCCCCCTCTAGTCTCTCATTCCCCCTCTAGTCTCTCCTTCCCCCCCTAGTCTCTCCATCCCCCTCTAGTCTCTCCTTCCCCCTCTAGTCTCTCCTTCCCCCTCTAGTCTCTCCATCCCCTCTAGTCTCTCCATCCCCTATAGTCTCTCCATCCCCCTCTAGTTTCTCCTTCCCCCTCTAGTCTCTCCTTCCCCCTCTAGTCTCTCCATCCCCCTCTAGTCTCTCCTTCCCCCTCTAGTCTCTCCATCCCCCTCTAGTCTCTCCATCCCCCCTCTAGTCTCTCCTTCCCCCTCTAGTCTCTCCGTCCCCCTCTAGTCTCTCCGTCCCCCTCTAGTCTCTCCATCCCCCTCTAGTCTCTCCGTCCCCCTCTAGTCTCTCCGTCGCCCTCTAGTCTTTCCATCCCCTCTAGTCTCTCCGTCCCCCTCTCGTCTCTCCATCCCCTCTAGTCTCTCCGTCCCCCTCTAGTCTCTCCTTCCCCCTCTAGTCTCTCCTTCCCCCTCTAGTCTCTCCTTCCTCCCCTAGTATCTCCATCCCCCTCTAGTCTCTCCTTCCCCCTCTAGTCTCTCCTCTAGTCTCTCCGTCCCCCTCTAGTCTCTCCGTCCCCCTCTAGTCTCTCCATCCCCTCTAGTCTCTCCATCCCCTCTAGTCTCTCCATCCCCCTCTAGTCTCTCCATCCCCCTCTAGTCTCTCCGTCCCCCTCTAGTCTCTCCATCCCCCTCTAGTCTCTCCATCCCCCTCTAGTCTCTCCGTCCCCCTCTAGTCTCTCCGTCCCCCTCTAGTCTCTCCGTCCCCCTCTAGTCTCTCCGTCCCCCTCTAGTCTCTCCGTCCCCCTCTAGTCTCTCCGTCCCCCTCTAGTCTCTCCGTCCCCCTCTAGTCTCTCCATCCCCCTCTAGTCTCTCCGTCCCCCTCTAGTCTCTCCGTCCCCCTCTAGTCTCTCCATCCCCTCTAATCTCTCCGTCCCCCTCTAGTCTCTCCGTCCCCCTCTAGTCTCTCCGTCCCCCTCTAGTCTCTCCTTCCCCCTCTAGTCTCTCCATCCCCCTCTAGTCTCTCCATCCCCCTCTAGTCTCTCCATCCCCCTCTAGTCTCTCCTTCCCCCTCTAGTCTCTCCATCCCCCTCTAGTCTCTCCATCCCCCTCTAGTCTCTCCGTCCCCCTCTAGTCTCTCCATCCCCCTCTAGTCTCTCCATCCCCCTCTAGTCTCCCCATCCCCCTCTAGTCTCTCCGTCCCCCTCTAGTCTCTCCGTCCCCCTCTAGTCTCTCCATCACCCTCTAGTCTCTCCATCCCCCTCTAGTCTCTCCATCCCCCTCTAGTCTCTCCGTCCCCCTCTAGTCTCTCCATCCCCCTCTAGTCTCTCCGTCCCCCTCTAGTCTCTCCATCCCCCTCTAGTCTCTCCATCCCCCTCTAGTCTCTCCATCCCCCTCTAGTCTCTCCATCCCCCCTCTCTTCACTCATACTCATTCCTCCTTTCCTCTTGCTTTTATCTCATTTGTTTATCTTCCTACTCTGTCAAATTTATCCTCCTCTATTTTCTCCTCTACTCGCTGACGCTTTCTATTTTCCTCAAATAGACTCCGTCCTCCCTCTATCTTCTACTTCCTGACTCCACCCCCCCTTTCCTGTATGTCTCCATTACTCTCCTCTCGTCTGGCAGTCAGGTCTGTACAGCAGTGTACTAATGCATGGCTGACTAGAACATAGAGACAGGCCTACTGCTTCTCCAGAGGTGCCTAGCTGAGAATCCTAATAACCTGCCGTGTGTGTGTGTGTGTGTGTGTGTGTGTGTGTGTGTGTGTGTGTGTGTGTGTGTGTGTGTGTGTGTGTGTGTGTGTGTGTGTGTGTGTGTGTGTGTGTGTGTGTGTGTGTGTGTGTGTGTGTGAGAAATAATATGTGTGCTTTTGTGTGTGAGTGAGTCAGTCAGTGTGTTGGGTTCTGGAGGCCAGAATAGTAGCCATTAGGGCATACAGTCTTCATTAGGCCTACTCCAGCTGTACCTTCACTGCCTGAACCCTCCAGCCATCCTCCAAAGAACCGCCTTCACCCTCTCCACAGCCCCCACTCAGAGTGCTTCCTCCTGGGGTATCGTTATCACCACCACCTGCCTCCCTAAATCAGCACCGGAGCCATCAAACCTGCCCTCACTACCATCCTCCATCAAAAGCTGCCATGTCTGTTATACTCAAGAACACAGAGAGATAGCAGATACATGCACGTACGTACATACACACACACACACACACACACACGTCTAAACCAACATGCAAATTCGACCAACTTTCCAATTATCCTCTCTCTGGACTTCCAACTCCAATCCTGCCAACTCACCACACCTGAAATCACTCTGCTAATCAACATTCCGCCCCCATTCCTCTGGTATAAAGCAGCGTGTGTTTTCCTTAGTGTTTGGTGAATAGGGCAGCCCCAGTGTTTTCCCTTTCCTGTCCATGGCTGAGTTTAGACAGGCAGCCTAATTCTGATCATTTTTTATCAGTCATATCAGATCTTTTCAAACCAATTAGTGAAAAAATATCAGAATTGGGCTGCCTGTCTAAACGCAGTCCATGTTGTGCATACCTGAGTTTAAGTAAGTGCCTTTTCATGTTTGGAGACTGTATAATGATAACTTCCTAGCCTGTATATATACACATAGACACATATATATATATATATATATATATATATATATATATATATATATATATATATATATATATATATACAGTACTAGTCAACATTTTGGACACACCTACTCATTTTTTTTCATTTACTATTTTCTACATTATAGAATAATAGTGAAGACATCAAAACTATGAAATAACACGTATGGAATCATGTAGTAACCAAAAAAGTGTTAAACAAATCCAAATATATTTTCAATTTGAGATTATTCAAAGTAGCCACCCTTTGCCTTGATGACAGCTTTGCACACTCTTGACATTCTCTCATGCAAAGCATCCCTAAAGATTCACACTACCACCACCATGCTTAACCGTTGGTATAAGGTTCTTGGTATAAGGTTTTCACCAGGCATAATGGGGCCCATGTCATCCAAAAAGTTCTACTTTTGACTCATCTGTCCATAGAACATTCTTCCAAGAGTCTTGATGATCTTCCAGGTGCTTTTTTGGCAAACTTGAATCAACTTTTTCGAGGAGATGGGTCCCCTTATGTCTGGCGAAAACCAAACACTACATTCCACCTCATACCAACGGTTAAGCATGGTGGTGGTAGTGTGATGGTTTGGGGAATTCTTTAGTTACCAGTGATGTCATTTGTTCCTGTGTTTTATACTTTTCTACATTCTCCTATTAGTTATGACACTTCGTAAGTATGCTAATATATCTTCTCTTTTGTATCCTCCAGAACCACAACATCCTTTCACACAACCTTAGCTACCGGGCTGAAAACCCATTCAATATCTCAATTCCTCCCCCCCCCCCCCCCCCCCCCCCCCCCCGGACCCCACGGGCTCTTGTGTCCTTGTGCTGGGCCTTCGTTAGTTAGTTAATAACTGAATACCCTGCACTGGAAACCTTGTCGTACACCAACATTCCTGTATTCTGACCTGCAATATCACTCCTCAACCTAGCCTAAGATACAGTCCAACCCACTCTTTTTCTTTACCAGGTAAATGATTGATGTAAATTCCACCTGGAAAACGTGACTTCTGTTATGGTCTTTTCTGACTCCATTAGTAATTGGAGTCATAGTGACCCCTTGTGGTACCAGTAAGAACTTGTGAATGGTAGAATTCATACAGAACAGCTCACTGGTTGATAGGTTACTATGAATTCAAGTGGAATAATATATCAGCTGGATTCCTCAAAACTGACATCGGAAACAAATCCCAACTGTGTTTCAAGGTAAAGTCAACACAGGCTGCGTTTCGATTGGTCTTCTGACCAATTAGATCAGCTCCCCAAAAAAAGAGCTGATGTTAAAAGATCTGATGTGATTGGTCAAAAAGACCAATTAGTGGAAAAAAGTTGAGTGTGCTGTGTGAACTCAGCCCTTGAGGGTACCATTCAGGTCTTAGAGTCCAAGACAGAGGCCTAAAACTGAATATCCGCTGTAGGGAGTAGAAGTGATGAGTCCGACGTTTGTACCGGTACCGCCTCAGCAGACTGGTGGTTCTATGTGATCAGCCAAGCAGAACCCATCCCAGACTCCACCGTTCTCTGTGGTTCTACTTCACTACACACAGATGGAACAGAGGAGTTCTCAAACTCATAAAAAATGACTGACCGACTGACTGACTGACTGAGACGGACGGACAGGCTGGACCCAAAATCCATTAGCAAAGTGACTGAGATGACTGAGTGGAAAGTTTCAGTTTCAGAAAGAGTGATAGAATGATCAAATGATAATGTGTCTCTAGTTTAAAGTGGTAAAAGTACATTCTGAGAGGAGAGGAGGGAAGAGGACTGTGTCTGAATGAGTGTGTGTCTTCTTTCTCTGAGATAAATGTTGACAAATGGTTCTTAAACGAGCCTGCCACAGGATAAAGACTGATCACTTTGCGACGTTGCTATAAAATCCACAGGCGGACATTAAATAAAAGTAAATGTGCCTGTCATCACTGATGTGAAAGGACCAGCTGGTTCCAGAAAACATCATAGTGGATTTCCACTGATAAACTGGACAGAGATGTAGCCAGACACTACTTCCACCTGTCCTGTCAGAAAAGAGCTTTGAAAGAAAGGTGACCTTGTGGGATTCCACCAGTATCTTTCCTAAATAACATGTCACTTGACCCCCCCCAAAAAAGATGTGTTTCACTCATCTCACTAATCTTCCATTTGTGTGTGTTTCAGTGTGTGTGTGTGTGTGTGTGTGTGTGTGTGTGCAGGATGTGTATTGTATTTTCTCACTCACGTGGTGAAGGCAGGGTTGTACTTGGCTCCTAGGTAATACGAGTAGAGGTTGAACATGCCGATCATGAAGGCCACAAACACCATAATGAAGATGACCATGAACTTGAAGATGTCCTTCACCGTCCGGCCCAGGGAGATCTGGAGGGGTCCGAAGCTCTCGTTGGCTGGCAGGATGTAGGCGATGCGGGAGAAACTCAGCACCACAGCAATGGCATACAGACCTTCTGAGATGATCTGGGGGTCCGATGGACGCCACTTATTCCTGGCTGAGACAAACCGTAGGGAGAGAATGTGAAAACGAGAAGAGTGTGTGGAAACGAGAAGAGTGTGTGGAAAAGAGAAGAGTGTGTGGAAAAGAGAAGAGTGTGTGGAAAAGAGAAGAGTGTGTGGAAAAGAGAAGAGTGTGTAGAAAAGAGAAGAGTAACCAAATAAAGAAAGCAGCCAGGTCACCCCATGATAAGTCAGTATTTGACATCCATCCATGTCTGAGGATGTCGGGAGGTGATATGAAAACCGGCCACAAGGGGCAACATTGTGCGCTGCTAGGGTGTTGTGGGCTGCTAGGGTGTTGTGGGCTGCTAGGGTGTTGTGGGCTGCTAGGGTGTTGTGGGCTGCTAGGGTGTTGTGGGCTGCTAGGGTGTTGTGGGCTGCTAGGGTGTTGTGGGGAGGGATGGCAGATAAATGTAGGCACCTGCCTCTGATTCCAAAGGTTACAAGTTCAAATCCAGCAATAGAATGTTGTTTTTGTGACTTTTGTTTTAAGCCTATCCCATACCTTGACCTTTACCTTAACAATTCAGAGTTAATGCCTAACATTAAAGTGGAACAGACAGCATTTTAGCAACATGAAATCTGCTCATATACACCCAGTTTGATGTAGCAAAACTTGAAATGTTTTATTTTTATTTTTTACATTGGATAAAAGTAGAGACACAGAGCTATAAAAGGGTACGTCACACACAACAGTTGAGGAACAGTGGGAGGTAATTCTGCTTTGAAAGTTGATAAACTTGTAACCCCACTTTTGAGAAAATGGCCTTTGAATGTTATAGGACACCTACTGGAGACCTCTTCTTTGTCTACATCCAGTCAGCATCGTTCACACCCTCTTAAGCTTTAGCCCCACCCATCTCTAAGGAGTGTTCAGAGCACACACTGGACATTCTGGTCGAGTAGGGTTGATCAAAGCCTTCTGTCTTAACAACAGCAGTCAAGCACCCAAGCTAACTGGCTAACGTTGGCTAGCTTGCTAGCTACTTCCAGACACAAATGAGAGAACAGCTCACTCTGACCATTTTACTTGCCCTAGCAGAGCTGGTTAGGCTGTTTTTATGTTGGTGACTGCAACTGTGCTGCTGGCAACAATTTAATTATGCTGTTTTGCCAACGTTGAATGACACTGGCCATATTCAACGGGTGTTGAGTGTTGAATAGTTATTCTGTGCTCAACAGTGAAGAGGCGACTCTGGGATGCTGGCCTTCTAGGCAGAGTTCCTCTGTGTTCTTTTGCCCATCGTAATCTTTTCTTTTTATTGGCCAGTCAGATATGGCTTTTTCTTTGCAACTCTGCCTAGAAAGCCAGAATCCAAGAGTCGCTTCTTCACTGTTGACGTTGAGACGGGTGTTTTGCTGGTACTATTTAATGAGATGCCAGTTGAGGACTTGTGAGGCGTCTGTTTCTCAAACTAGACACTCTAATGTACTTGTCCTCTTGCTGTTGTGCACCGGGGTCTCCCACTGCTCTTTCTATTCTGGTTAGGGCCAGTTCGCGCTGTTCTGTGAAGGGAGTAGTACACAGTGTTGTACGAGATCTTCAGTTTCTTAGCAATTTCTCGCATGGAATAGCATTAATTTCTCAGGACAAGAATAGACTAACAAGTTTCAGAAGAAAGTTATTTTTTTCTGGCCATTTTGAGCCTATAATCGAACCCACAAATACTGATGCTCCAGCTACTCAACTAGTCTACAGAAGGCCAGTTTTATTGCATCTTTCATCAGCATAACAGTTTTCAGCTGTACTAACATAATTGCAGAAGGGTTTTCTAATGATCAATTAGCCTTTTAAAATTATGAACTTGGATTAGCTGACACAACGTGCCATTGGAACACAAGAGTGATGGCTGCTGATAATGGGCCCATGTACGCCTATGTGATATATTTCTGATCAATTTTATGTTATTTTAATGGACAAAAATGTTGCTTTTCTGACAAAAACAAGGAAATGTCTAAGTGACCCCAAACTTTTGAACGGTAGTGTAAACGTTTATTTAAAAAAGTAGCCCTTTTTCCATGATTAAGATCTTGTCTCATCATTGCAACTCCCCAACGGGCTCAGGAGAGGCGAAGGCCGAGTCAGGCGTCCTCCGAAATTTGACCCGCCAAACCGCTCTTCTTAACACCCGCTCGCTTAACCAGGAAGCCAGCTTCACCAATGTGTTCGGAGGAAACACTATTCAACTGATGATGGAAGTCAGCCTGCAGTCGCCCGACCCGCCACAAGGAGTCCCTAGAGCGTGATGAGCCATGTAAAGCCCCCCAGCTAAAACCTCCCAACGCTTGGCCAATTGTGCGCTGCCCTATGGGACTCCCGGTCATGGCCGGTAATGACATAGCCTGGGATCTAACCCGATGCTGTAGTGACACCGCAACACTGCGATGCAGTGCCTTAGAGCGCTGCGCCACTAGGCAGAAAATATAACCTATTTTTAAAACCTCTTATGAAGTTGGTTTTGTAGCATTAATTGGGAATTATATATTTTTTGACTGATATTATGATAGTCTGTTTGTTTCATATCTGCAAAGTAGGTAAAACGCTGTCAGTTCCAGTTTAAGATTTATGAATGCCTAAACTTAACCCTAAACATTTTGAGTTAATGCCTAAAGGGAACCTTAAACACTGTGTAATTTGAAGTTTGAGAAACATGGATGAACATCTAATTCTGGTGTGAGACTGTGAGAGCTAGTTGAAAGAAAGATTTTAAACAGAGAAAGTTTGTTTCCCAGTGGCTTGTAGTGTATATGAACTGTGACTATCTGAGCTCTGAGCTTCGTCTTCTCATTAGTACTTGTTTGATGATAGGGGAGAGAAAACTCTTAAGTGAATATTGGACAACTTGGAGTGAATATTGGACAACTTGGAGCGAGTATTGGACAACTTGGAGCGAGTATTGGACAACTTGGAGTGAGTATTGGACAACTTGGAGCGAGTATTGGACAACTTGGAGCGAGTATTGGACAACGGAGCGAGTATTGGACAACTTGGAGCGAGTATTGGACAACTTGGAGCGAGTATTGGACAACTTGGAGCGAGTATTGGACAACTTGGAGCGAGTATTGGACAACTTGGAGCGAGTATTGGACAACTTGGAGCGAGTATTGGACAACTTGCCTGCGTAGTGCAATACAAAGACAAGGTGTAACACTAAGAAATCAAAAACTGGATGGTATTTAGAGATAGATGGGAGGGGTTGAGTGGAGCTGAAGGGTGGGACGAAAAATAACAAGAACTAAATGTAAAATATACTGTATCCATAAAATGTGCATTCGGAAAGTATTCAGACCCCTTACTTTTTCCACATTTGGTGACGGTACAGCCTTATTCTAAAATGGATTAAATTATTTGCCCCTCCCTTATCAATCTACACACAATACCCTATAATTACAAAGCAAAAAACAGGTTCTTAGACATTTTTAAAAATGTGTTACAAATAAAACACAAAAATATGACATTTACATAAGTATTCAGACCCTTTTAGTCAGTGTGTTGAAGCACATTTGCTATGTGTTGTCAGTGTGTTGAAGCACATTTGCTATGTGTTGTCAGTGTGTTGAAGCACATTTGGCCGCGATTACAGGCTTAGGTATGAAGCTACAAGCTTGGCACACCTGTATTTGGGAAGTTTCTCCCATTGTTCTCTGCAGATCCTCTCACGCTCTGTCAGGGTGGATGAGGAGCATCGCTGCACAGCTATTTTCATATATCTCCAGAGATGTTCGATCAGGTTAAAGTACGGGCTCTGGCTTGTCCACTCAAGGACATTCAGAAACTTGTCCCGAAGCTACTCCTGCGTTGTCTTGGCTGTGTGCTTAGGGTCGTTGTCCTATTGGATGGTGAACCTTCGCCCCAGTCTGCGGTCCTGAGCACTCTGGAAGAGGTTTTCATCAAGGATCTCGCTGTACTTTGCTTGGTTCATCTTTCCCTCGATCCTGACTAGTCTCCCAGTCCCTGCTGCTGAAAAACATCTCCACAGCATGATGTTGCCACCACCATGCTTCACCGTAGGGATGGTGCCAGGTTTCCTCCAGACGTGATGCTTGGCATTCAGGCCAAATAGTTCAATCTTGGTTTTATCAGACCAGAGAATCTTGTATCTCATGGTCTGAGTCCTTTAGGTGAATTTTGACAAATTCCAAGCGGGCTGTCATGTTCCTTTTACTGAGAAGTGGCTTCCATCTGGCCACTCTACCATAAAGGCCTGATCGGTGTAGTGCTGCAGAGATGGTTGTCCTTCTGGAAGGTTCTCCCATCTCCACAGAGGAACTCTGGAGCTCTGTCAGAGTGACCATCGGGTTCTTGGTCACCTCCCTGACCAAGGCCCTTCTTCCCCGATTGCTCAGTTTGGCCGGGTAGCCAGATCTAGGAGGAGTCTTGGTGGTTCCAAACTTCTTCCATTTAAGAATGATTGAGGCCACTGTGTTCTTGGGGACCTTCAATGCTGCAGAAATGTTTTGGTACCCTTTCCAAAATCTGTGCCTTGACACAATCCTGTCTCGGGGGCTCTACGGACAATTCCTTCGACCTAATGGTTTGGTATGTGCTCTGACATGCACTGTCAACTGTGGGATCTTATATAGACAGATGTGTGCCTTTCCAAAAAAATGTCAATTTTATTTAACTAGGAAAGTCAGTCACAAATTCTTATTTACAAGGACAGCCTAGGAACTGTGGGTTAACTGCCTTGTTCAGGTGCAGAACAACAGATTTGTACCTTGTCAGCTTGGGAATTTGATCTAGCAACCTTTCGGAAACTGGCCCAATGCTCTAACCACTAGGCTACCTGCCACCCCAAATCATGTCCAATCAATTGAATTTACCACAGGTGGACTCCAGTCAAGTTGTAGAAACATCTGAAGAATGATCAATGGGAACAGGATGCACCTGAGCTCAATTTCGAGTATCATAGCAAAGACTCTGAATACTTCTGTAAATAAATTATTTCTGTTTTTATTGTGTGTAGATTGATGAGAAGAAAATATGTTTAATCCATTTTAGAATTATGAGTTACGTTACATCTTAGAATGTAACGTGACAAAATGTGGAAAAAGGGAAGGGGTCGGAATACTTTCCGAATGCACTGTAGGTTCAGAACCTTTGTTAAACAGCACAGTTGAAAAACTGACTTGTCTAGTTAAAGAAAGGTTAAACATTAGTATTTTTTTGTTATACAACAAAAACAGAAATCAGAAATCAAAACTGCATATTCTTCAGAGATTGATAGGAGAGGTTGAGGGTAGTTGAAGGACGGGACTAAAAATAAACAAAATATAACTATTGTAAAATATTCTCCCTGTAAAATGTATGTAATATGTAAAAGCTGGAAGTAGAAGCCTAAGTGTTGTTGTCCATTAGTTTACTCCATTTAGGGGAGGAATGGTAGGGCTAGTTTCAAATGATAAAGAAAAATAAAATAAATAAATAATATATATATATATATATATATATATATATATATATATACACACCACTATACACACACACCACTGCGCCACTCGGGAGGCCCTATATATATTTTTTATATGTACATTTACAAAATATATATATGGGGGATTGTAAATGATGCAGACAATTACATTGATGGAAGCCACAATCTATCTGCAATATTAAAGCTGATCTACACCCTATTCTTTGAATACACACCAGGGGAACACCAGAACACCTCTGGAAAGCACAGAAACGAGAGGACCAATACACACACACACACACACACACACACACACACACACACACACACACACACACACACACACACACACACACACACACACACACACACACACACACACACACACACACACACACACACAAACACACACACACAAACACACACACAGACACAGACACAGACAATTGCAACAGCTTTGGGGTATGTGACCGAGTGCGTCATCGCGTGTGTTGGCTGTTTCAGTACTAATGTTTAAACAGTGGGGAGGCTATCATATGCATGTGCATGCAGACCGTAGCTTACTGTAAACAGCCATGTCATAACAGCCTTACACCACAAGATGACAGCAGTGATTAGAGAGCGCGAGCAGTGTACTGGGAAGGGTAGGGCACCGGTCCACAGTCGTTAATGTAGGCCCTTGTAGAAGGGTAGAAAATGAGAATGCCAACAGTATATTTCTACGAACCATAGGTGTAGTAGGCTACCTCTGTAGGTAGTGATGCGTTGCGGATGTCTTCGTCGGTGACAAACTGGTCGACGTACAGCTGGGCCTTCGAGGCCTTGAGGAAGGCCATGAACCGAGCGGTGAACGAAGCCACAAAGATAGACAACATGCCGAAGTCTAACACATTCCACAAGTGCATCACATACTCTCTAGGACCGTCCACCCAGATCTCCTTGACCTCCGACCAGATCATACCTGAGGGAGAGAGAGAGAGAGAGCACACATTAACACAACACATACTTCCAAGAGATCATATCGGGGCGGTTTTAAATCTACACTATCGTTCAAACGTTTGGGGTCACTTAAAAATGTCTTGTTTTTGAAAGAAAAGCCATTTTTCTGCCCGTTAAAATAACATCAAATTGATCAGAAATACAGTGTAGACATTGTTAATGTTGTAAATGACTATTGTAGCTGGAAACGGCAGATTTTTTTATGAAACATCTACATAGGCCCACTATCAGCAACCATCGCTCCTGTGTTCCAATGGCACGTTGTCACGCCCTGACCTTAGTTATCTTAGTTTTCTTTATTATTTTGGTTAGGTCAGGGTGTGACTAGGGTGGGTATGTTAGTTTTTTCCTTGTCTAGGGTTCTTTGTATATCTAGGGGTTTTGTAAGTCTAGGGATATGTATTTTTATGGTGGCCTGAATTGGTTCCCAATCAGAGGCAGCTGTTTAGCGTTGTCTCTGATTGGGGACCATATTTAGGTAGCCAATTTTCCATAGGGTATTTGTGGGTTCTTATGTATATGTGTAGTTGCCTGTCAGCACTCGTTTATATAGCTTCACGGTTGTTTTGTTAGTTTGTTCAGTGTTCTTTCTTTAATAAAATAAGTATGTACGCTTACCACGCTGCGCCTTGGTCTCCTCCATACAACAAATGTGACACACATTGTGTTAGATAATCGAAGTTTATAATTTTAAAAGACTAATTGATCATTATTATACCCTTTTGCAATAATGTTAGCACAGCTGAAAACTGTTATGCTGATTAAAGAAGCAATAAAACCGGCCTTTAGACTAGTTGAGTATCTGGCGCATCAGCATTTGTGGGTGCGATTACAGGCTCAAAATGGCCAAAAACAAATAACTTTCTTCTGAAACTCATCAGTCTATTCTTGTTCTGAGAAATGAAGGCTATTCCATGCGAGAAATTGCCAAGAAACTGAAGATGTCGTACAACGCTGTGTACTACTTCTTTCACAGAACAGCACAACCAGAATAGAAAGAGGAGTGGGAGGCCCTGGTGCACAACTGGGCAAGAGGACAAGTACATTAGAGTGTCTAGTTTGAGAAACAGGCACCTCACAAGTCCTCAACTGGCCGCTTCATTAAATAGTACCCGCAAAACACCAGTCTCAACGTCAACAGTGAAGAGGCGACTCCGGGACGCTGGCCTTCTAGGCAGAGTTCCTCTGTCCAGTGTCTGTGTTCTTTTGCCCATCTTAATCATCAATTTTTATTGGCCAGTCTGAGATATGGCTTTTTCTTTGCAACTCTGCCTAGAAGGCCAGCATCCCGGAGTCGCCTCTTCTTTAGGCCTCTGTACGCCTACGTAGATATTCCATTACAAATCTGCCGTTTCCAGCTACAACAGTCATTTCCAACATTAACAATGTCTACACTGTATTTCTGATCAAGTTGATGTTATTTTAACAGGCAAAAAACAAGGACATTTCTAAGTGACCCCAAACTTTTGAACGGTAGTTTACATTTGGAGATCAACAAATACATAAACACCACTACAGTATCACATGCACACAGATACATACACCTGTGTATCTCCACAGCCAAAACATGGAGAAAATGGCTGATTAAAAAGAATGCCCACAGAATTAAAATGACCAACGTCTCCCTCAGGTGGCACCATGCACACCTCTCACACACTCTAAACAGCTCACACACACTCTAAGCAGCTCATACACACACTATGGCTGAAATTGGTTTTGTTATTTGTTATTACATTATTGTATTTGGATCCCCATTAGCTGTTGCAAAGCAGCTGCTACTCTTCCTGGGATCCAGACAAAACACAGAACATGACATAAGAGGCATTAGAAGAAGAGAACAAGGATTTGGTGGGTCATCATAGTTGTCTCTGACTTGTGGACAGACTCCCTCTGGTGGAGCAAACTCAAACTTGCGCCTTTTTTCAATGTTGAATTGAATGTCATTGAGAAAACAGAAAGGTGCCAATGTATTTTTTCACAAACATCCTTCCTGAATTTAATCCACGTTTTTCAAAAGTATCTGTAATCTGAACGCTAATATTTTTGCTGGTAATGTAACTGATTACAGGCAATCAGGCACTCCCCATCCCTACTGGAAACACACACACAAATGATAATGCTACGTTAAGAGGTACGAGAGAAAGCGTGAGGAGGCGGAGAAACCAGCTGATGTTTTTATTGTGATTGATCTCATGGCTCGAAAGGGTATACAGTTGAAGTCGGAAGTTTACGTACTGTACACTTAGGTTGGAGTCATTAAAACTCATTTTTCAACCACTCCACACATTTCTTGTTAACAAACTATAGTTTTGGCAAGTCGGTTGTGACATCTACTTTGTGCATGACACAAGTCATTTTTCCAACAATTGTTTACAGACAGATTATTTCACTTATGATTCACTGTATCACAATTCCAGTGGGTCAGAAGTTTACATACATTAAGTTGACTGTGCCTTTAAACCGCTTGGAAATTTCCAGAAAATGATGTCATGGCTTTAGAAGCTTCTGATAGGCTAATTGACATAATTTCAGTCAATGGGAGGAGTACCTGTGGATGTATTTCAAGGCCTACCTTCAAACTCACTGCCTCTATGCTTGACATCATAGGAAAATCAAAAGAAATCAGCCAAGACCTCAGAAAAAAAATTGTAGACCTCCACAGGTATGCTTCATCCTTGGGAGCAATTTCCAAAAGCCTGAATGTACCATGTTCATCTGTACAAACATTAGTACGCAAGTATAAACACCATGGGACCAAGCAGACATCATACCGCTCAGGAAGGAGACCCGTTCTGTCTCCTAGAGATGAACGTACTTTGGAGCGAAAAGTGCAAATCAATCCCAGAACAACAGCAAAGGACCTTGTGAAGATGCTTGAGGAAATAAGTACAAAAGTATCTATATCCACAGTAAAACCGAGTCCTATATCGACATAACCTGAAAGGCTGCTCAGCAAAGAAGAAGCCACTGCTCCAAAACTGCAATAAAAAAGCCAGACTACGGTTTACAACTGCACATGGGGACAAAGATCGTACTTTTTGGAGAAATGTCCTCTGGTCTGATGAAACAAAAATATAACTGTTTGGCCATAATGACCATCATTATGTTTGGAGGGAAAAGGTGGAGGCTTGCAAGCCGAAGAACACCATCCCAACCATGAAGCAAGGGGGTGGCAGCATCATGTTGTGGGGGTGCTTTACTTCAGTAGGGACTGGTGCACTTCACAAAACTAGATGGCATCATGAGGGAGGAAAATGATGTGGATATATTGAAGCAACATCTCAAAACATCAGTCAGGAAGTTAAAGCTTGGTCGCAAACCGGTCTTCCAAATGGACAATGACCCCAAGCATACCTCCAAAGTTGTGAAAAAATGGCTTACGGACAACAAAGTCAAGGTCTTGAAGTTGCCATCACAAAGCCTTGACTTCAATCCTATAGAAAATGTGTGGGCAGAACTGAAAAAGTGTGAGCAAGCATGGAGGCCTACAAAACCTGTCTCAGTTTACACCAGCACTGCCAGGAAGAATTGGCCAAAAATTCACCCAACTTATTGTGGGAAGCTTGTGGAAGACTACCTGAAACGTTTGACCCAAGTTAAACAATTTAAACTTCTGACCCACTGGGAATGTGATGAAAGAAATAAAAGCTGAAATAATTCATTCTCTCTACTATTATTCTGACATTTCACATTCTTAAAATAAATTGGTGACTTTTTGCTAGGATTAAATGTCAGGAATTGTGAAAAACTGAGTTTAAATGGATTAGTCTAAGGTGTATGTAAACTTCCGACATCAACTCTATGTGTGCCATTAATCGCCCCCTCCACCAGCTCTTTTTATTTTTCTATTTCAACCTTCCTTGTTCCTTTCTTTCTCTCTTAATCCATCCCTTTCATTCTTCCTCAAATCAAATCAAATTTTATCGGTCACATACACATATTTAGCAGATGTTATTGCAGGTGTAGCGAAATGCTTGTGTTCCTAACTCCAACAGTGCAGTAATATCTATCAATACACAACAGTAGACACAAATCTAAAAGTAAAACAATAGAACTGTCCTTCTTTCAACCTCTTTCTCCCTCTCTCTCCATTCATCGGTCTTTCCCTTCCTCCCCTCTCTCTCTCTCTCTCCCTCTCCCACTCCCCTCCCCTTCTCCCTCTCTCCTACTCACCCAGCACGCATTTCATGATGAGCATCTCGGTCCAGGAGAACTGAGTGGTCTTGACCCGGAACACCTGGCGAGGGTGGTCAGTGATGGTCTCGTTGGGCAGGTTCCTGACCCCCTCGAAGCGGTCCGAGGCGTTGATGACCAGCAGGCCCAGGAAGAGGGTGAAGGACACTGCGTGAGCCACAAACTTCATGAAGGGACTTCTCAGGATCTGACCCAGCTGGACAAAGATAAAAAACACCCTGCCTGGTTACTTGCACCAACAATTGCCCTTCTCTTTTCTTACTAGCACTTCGCCTTCGGTGATTGAGGAGAGGTTTAACTTGTTATGAATGTGATATGTGGTTGACTTACCTAGCAAACATAAGATGATTGGTCTGGATAAGAGCATCTGCTAAATGACTCAAATGTAAATGTAGTACCATGGTAAACGTGTACATGGTATAGAAACTACATGGAGGAGTAATAAACTAGATGGAACTGGGGAACACGGAACTGGTCTACCCTATGGTCAGGAACCAGAGGCATTAATAGAGACGAAGCAAGACATACACAAAGCAACCGTTTTACTTCATACAGTAACTATCAGCTAGCTATTTGTAAATTATAATAATGTAGCTAACCAGATAGTTTAACAGGCAAAAGTGACCTAAAACTAATATTATGCAAGATAGATGTCAATTCTTCGTGGGTAGCAAACTAACAATTCTTTGTGGCTATCTGGCTAGCTAACAGTACTAGTAGCTAGCCAGTTAGCCCTATTGACTTATTTTTGGTTTCCGATCTACAGTACGTACAGTTGAAGTCGGAAGTTTACATACACCTTAGCCAAATACATTTAAACTCAGTTTTCCACAATTCCTGACATTTAATCTGAGTAAAAATTCCCTGTCTTAGGTCAGTTAGGATCATGTCAGAATAATAGTAGAGTGAATTATTTATTTCAGCTTTTATTTCTTTCATCACATTCCCAGTGGGTCCGAAGTTTAAATACACTCAATTAGTATTTTGTAGCATTGCCTTTAAATTGTTTAACTTGGGTCAAACATGTCAGGTAGCCTTCCACAAGCTTCCCACAATAAGTTGGGTGAATTTTGGCCCATTCCTCCTGACAGAGCTGGTGTAACTGAGTCAGGTTTGTAGGCCTCCTTGCTGACACACGCTTTTTCAGTTCTGCCCACACATTTTCTATAAGATTGAGGTCAGGGCTTTGTGATGGCCACTCCAATACCTTGACTTTGTTGTCCTTAAGCCATTTTGCCACAACTTTGGAGGTATGCTTGGGGTCATTGTCCATTTGGAAGACACATTTGCGACCAAGCTTTAACTTCCTGACTGATGTCTTGAGATGTTGATATGATATCCACATCATTTTCCGCCTCATGATGCCATCTATTTTGTGAAGTGCACCAGTCCCTCCTGCAGCAAAGCACCCCCACAACATGATTCTGCCACCCCTGTGCTTCACGGTTGGGATGGTGTTCTTCAGCTTGCAAGCCTCCACCTTTTTCCTCCAAACATAACAATGGTCATTATGGCCAAACAGTTCCTTTTTTTTTCATCACATTTCTCCAAAAAGTGCAATCTTTGTCCCCATGTGCAGTTGCAAACCGTAGTCTGGCTTTTTTATGGCGGTTTTGGAGCAGTGGCTTCTTCCTTGCTGAGCGGCCTTTCAGGTTATGTCGATTTTGGACTCGTTTTACTGTGGATATAGATACTTTTGTACCTGTTTCCTCCAGCATCTTCACAAGGTCATTTGCTGTTGTTCTGGGATTGATTTGCACTTTTCGCACCAAAGTACGTTAATCTCTAGGAGACAGAACGCATCTCCTTCCTGAGCGATATGACGGCTGCGTGGTCCCATGGTGTTTATACTTGCGTACTATTGTTTGTACAGATGAATGTTGTACCTTCAGGCGTTTGGAAATTACTCCCAATGATAAACCAGACTCGTGGAGGTCTACAATTATTTTTCCGAGGTCCTAGCTGATTTCTGTTGATTTTCCCATGATGTCATGCAAAGAGGCACTGAGTTTGAAAGTAGGCCTTGAAATACATCCACAGGTACTCCTCCAATTGACTCAAATTATGTCAAATTAGCCTATCAGTAGCATCTAAAGCCATGACATAATTTTCTGGAATTTTCCAAGCTGTGTATGTAAACTTCTGACCCGCTGCAATTGAGATACAGCGAATTATAAGTGTAATAATCTGTCTGTAAACAATTGTTGGAAAAATGACTTGTGTCATGCACAAAGTAGATGTCCTAACCAACTTGCCAAAACTATAGTTAACAAGAAATTTGTGGAGTGGTTGAAAAACAAGTTTTAATGACTCCAACCTAAGTGTATGTAAACTTCCGACTTCAACTTTAGGCAGGTAAACATGCCAAAATGAACACAGCATGTTTTTATTAACGTATCAAGATCGAATATTGTAGTCAGGCAATATATGAGATGTGACTAGGCAACATTTAATTAGGAAGTTGGGGTTAATTTTCTCTCACTTCAGCTGAAAAAATGGCCAAAATAGATATATTTTTTTACATGGTTGTGTCACATTTCTTTGCATACTTTCCGTTGAAGCTTGCAATGATGCACGAAACAAAATATGTACTAACGGACTACTCTTTCGAGGAGTGCCCTCCGCGCTCCGTTTCGCATACTTTGATTTGGGCTCATACTCCGACCCTCCCGTGCTCGGAGCACGGTAGTGTGCCTTTTGAGAAACACTTTGGGTTCGTCCAGGGGTCAGTTCAGTCGGACATTGAGTCAGACTCAATACTCCTGTCAATTAAATAGAACATTTCTCATATTGGGAGTGTAGACAACATAAACATGTCTTATTGACAATTCAGTGAACAATGTCCAGACATCAAAGTGTGTTACTATGTGTGAAGAACATTCAGTGTCAGTTTCACACACATTATTTATCTCCCCTGCATCAGAAGCAGTGACGAGAGACTCAGTAAATGAGACAGAGAGAAATAAGAGAGAGAGATGTGAATTTCACAGGGCCTTGTTGTGTATTCTATTTGTCAATACTAACCCTGGAGGATCCAGCTATGTCCCACCGGGATGGGAGAGCTAGGAGGAGACACACCTTCACAAAACACATGCAGATCGACACACTGAAAATGTGCATTCAACATGCACTCAAAACGCAGGCACACGTGTTTGTGAATGTGAACCCTTCACACAAGTACAACCATTGACACAAACACCCACAACAATACTAGGAAGGCTGAGAAGGAGGGGGATGAAACAGTATTGACCAGGTTGTTCATTTAACAACACACAGCCATCACATCCATTGTGCTGTGTGTGTGCATGTGTGTCTGCCCCTCTGTTTTTAATCAAGGCCATTAGCCAATACAGGTCATTAAAATCAGTCTGATATCAACCAACCGATAGATCAAGGTTGTTGTTCGCCACACACGTACACCGCCATCTAATCCTAATCAATCAGGTGTGTGTGTTTTTCCTATTTGTTTTCTTTGGACAAGGACTGGCTACGTCCCATTTGCACCTTGTTCCCTATATAATGTAGTTCACTACTTTTGACCAGGGCTCACATGGCTCTGGTGAAATGTAGTGCACTATATAGGGAATAGTGTGCCATTTGGGATTCATCCACTGTTTTTCTCAGTAGTTTCAGGGGGGGGGGAGATACCACTCCCTCCATCCCTCTGTCTGTCCCCCTGTTCGACTACCCCAGTCTCCCCACGTGTATCTCTCTCTCTCTCTCTCTCTCTCTCTCTCTCTCATATCTATCCTTTAATTTCTGTCACCATTCCTCTCCCTCCCCACTTATCTCTTCCTCTTGGCCTGCTCTCTTTAGCTCTTTATTTTCTTTCCCTTTCCTGTCATTTCTCTTTCCTTTCTGTCTCTTCAGAGGACTTGCATATGTCAGAGGGGAAGCTGAGATGGGCCTGCCAGTGGAGGTTAAGGTAAGTGTGACCTCTACAGTATCTGCATGCTGTGAGGGTTAAGGTTAGTGTGACCTCTACTGTATCTGCATGCTGTGGGGGTTAAGGTTAGTGTGACCTCTACTGTATCTGCATGCTGTGGGGGTTAAGGTTAGTGTGACCTCTACTGTATCTGCATGCTGTGGGGGTTAAGGTTAGTGTGACCTCTACAGTCTCTGCATGCTGTGAGGGTTAAGGTTAGTGTGACCTCTACTGTATCTGCATGCTGTGGGGGTTAAGGTTAGTGTGACCTCTACTGTATCTGCATGCTGTGGGGGTTAAGGTTAGTGTGACCTCTACAGTATCTGCATGCTGTGGGGGTTAAGGTTAGTGTGACCTCTACAGTATCTGCATGCTGTGAGGGTTAAGGTTAGTGTGACCTCTACAGTATCTGCATGCTGTGAGGGTTAAGGTTAGTGTGACCTCTACAGTATCTGCAAGCTGTGGGGGTTAAGGTTAGTGTGACCTCTACAGTATCTGCATGCTATGAGGGTTAAGGTTAGTGTGACCTCTACAGTATCTGCAAGCTGTGGGTGTTAAGGTTAGTGTGACCTCTACAGTATCTGCATGCTGTGAGGGTTAAGGTTAGTGTGACCTCTACAGTATCTGCATGCTGTGGGGGTTAAGGTTAGTGTGACCTCTACAGTATCTGCAAGCTGTGGGGGTTAAGGTTAGTGTGACCTCTACAGTATCTGCAAGCTGTGGGGGTTAAGATTAGTGTGACCTCTACAGTATCTGCAAGCTGTTCAGGCATTTATTCAGAATGCGGGCAACCTAATCACATTATGATCCCTTAGGGCAGTGGTTCCCAAACATTTTATAGTCCCGTACCCCTTCAAATATTCAACATCCAGCAGCGTACCCCCTCTAGCATCAGGTTCAGCGCACTCGCAAATGTTGTTTTTTGCCATCATTGTAAACCTGCCACACACAATCTATACAATACATGTATTAAACATAAGAATGAGTGTGAGTTTTTGTCACAACCCGACTCATGGGAAGTGACAGAGCTCTTATAGGACCAGGGCACAAATAATAATATAATAATAATCAATCATTTTGCTCTTTATTTAACCATCTTACATATAAAACCTTACTTGTTCATCAAAAATTGTGAATAACTCACCACAGGTTAATGAGAAGGATGTGCTTGAAAGGATGCTTGAAAGGTTGGTTGCATTGGAGAGTCTCAGTCTTAAATCATTTTCCACACACAGTCTGTGCCTGTATTTAGTTTTCATGCTAGTGAGGGCCGAGAATCCTCTCTCACATAGGTACGTGTTTGCAAAGGGCATCAGTGTCTTAACAGCGCCAGGGGAGAAAAACATCTCCCATATAGGCCAGTCGGGTGAGAAATTCGTCATCATGCAAGCGGTCAGACAAGTGAAAATGATGGCCAGTAAGGAAAACTTTTAGCTCGTCTCTCAACTTTACAAAAAAAACGTGTCAATACTTTGCCCCTTGATAACCACTGCACTTCTGTATGTTGTTAAAGCGTTACATGGTCGCTGCCCATATCATTGCATACTGCTGAAAATAAACAACGGTTCAGTAGCCTTGCTTTAACAAAGTTAAACATTTTCATTGTACAGTCGTGGCCAAAGGTTTTGAGAATGACACAATTTTCACAAAGTTTGCTGCTTCACTGCCTTTAGATATTTTTGTCAGATGTTACTATGGAATACTGAAGTATAATTACAGGCATTTCATAAGTGTCAAAGGCTTTTATTGACAATTACATGAAGTTGATGCAAAGAGTCAATATTTGCAGTGTTGACCCTTCTTTTTCAAGACCTCTGCAATCTGCCCTGGCATGCTGTCAATTAACTTCTGGGCCACATCCTGATGGCAGCCCATTCTTGCATAATCAATGCTTGGAGTTTGTCAGAATTTGTGGGTTTTTGTTTGTCCACCCGCCTCTTGAGGATTGACCGCAAGTTCTCAATGGGATTAAGGTCTGGGGAGTTTCCTGGCCATGGACCCAAAATATCAATGTTTTGTTCCCAGAGCCACGTAGTTAACACTTTGCCTTATTGCAAGGTGCTCCATCATGCTGGAAAAGGCATTGTTCGTCACCAAACTGTTTCTGGATGGTTGGGAGAAGTTGCTCTCGGAGGATGTGTTGGTACCATTCTTTATTCATGGCTGTGTTCTTAGGCAAAATTGTGAGTGAGCCCACTCCCTTGACTGAGAAGCAACCCCACACATGAATGTTCTCAGGATGCTTTACTGTTGGCATGACACAGGACTGATGGTAGCGCTCACCTTGTCTTTTCCGGACAAGCTTTTTTCCGGATGCACCAAACAATCGGAAAGGGGATTCATTAGAAAATTACTTTACCCCAGTCCTCAGCAGTCCAATCCCTGTACCTTTTGCATAATATCAGTCTGTCCCTGATGTTTTTCCAGGAGAGAAGTGGCTTCTTTGCTGCCCTTCTTGACACCAGGCCATCTTCCAAAAGTCTTCGCTTCACTGTGCGTGCAGATGCACTCACACCTGCCTGCTGCCATTCCTGAGCAAGCTCTGTACTGGTGGTGCCCCAATCCCGCAGCTGAATCAACTTTAGGAGATGGTCCTGGAGCTTGCTGGACATTATTGGGCGCCCTGAAGCCTTCTTCACAACAATTGAACCGCTCTCCTTGAAGTTCTTGATGGTCCGATAAATGGTTGATTTAGGTGCATTCTTACTGCCAGTAATATCCTTGCCTGTGAAGCCCTTTTTGTGCAAAGCAATGATGACGGCACGTGTTTCCTTGCAGGTAACCATGATTGACAGAGGAAGAACAATGATTCCAAGCACCACCCTCCTTTTGAGGCTTCCAGTCTGTTATTCAAACTCAATCAGCATGACAGAGTGATCTCCAGCCTTGTCCTCATCAACACTCACACCTGTGTTAAAACGAGAGAATCACTGACATGATGTCAGCTGGTCCTTTTGCGGCAGGGCTGAAATGCAGTGGAAATGTTTTTTTTTTAGGATTCAGTTCATTTGCATGGCAAAGAGGGACTTTGCAATTAATTGCAATTCATCTGATCACTCTTCATAACATTCTGGAGTATATGCAAATTGCCATCATACAAATTGAGGCAGCAGACGTTGTGAAAATGAATATTTGTGTCATTCTCAAAACTTTTGGACACGACTGTAGTGTCCAAAATGTCTTTCAAGCTGCCAGGCATTCCTTTGGCAGTAAGAGCCTCTCAGTGGCATCGGGAGCAACCGCTTGCACGTGCGTTACCACTCCATTATGTCTCCCTGTCATGGCTTTTGCTCCATCAGTACAGATACCAACACATCTTGACCACCGAAGTCCATTTGATGTCACAAAGCTGTCCAGTACTTAAAATATATCCTCTTCTGTTGTCCAGATTTCCAGTGGTTTGCAGAAGAGGATGTCTTCCTTAATTGACCCCCCATAAACGTAACGGACATAAACCAGGAGCTGAGCCTGGCCCGCCACATCTGTTGACTCATCCAGCTGTAACGCACAGAATTATCTGGCTTGTATGCGAAGCAGTAATTGTTTCAAAACATCTCCTGCCATTTCACAGAAGCAACATGAAAGACATAGTTTGTATAGTTTTTTCCCCCAGCATTGTCCCAGCCATATCCGCGGCAGCTTGAATAATTAAGTCCTCCACAATAGTATGAGGCTTGCCTGTCCTAGCCACTCGGTAGCCCATATAAGACTCTTCTAGCCCTGCCTTATTAATGGTATCTGTTGATTTTATACATGTCTTACTACTCGAAAGTCATCTTAATCCTCACACAAAAAACTCCTGTGGCTTATTTTTCAAATTGGCATGTTTTGTTAGTAAATGTCTGCGCGAGAGTGAAGGTTTCATCAAGTTGTGAGATAGTACTTTTGCACATATAACACACTGTGGCTGAGGAAAGGCACTACTCCCAATATAAGTGAACCCCAAATCAATGTAGTTCTCATCATATTTGCGTCTCTTCGAGGGTCCAACGTCCCTGTCTGTTGTTCGGTGCTTTCCCGGGTAAGGGGGCAGTAGCTCTTCGGCTGCATCAGATTCACAACTGTCAGTGTCCATGTTAGCTGGGCTAACAACATGTAGAATTACTGATGCTAGCATTGGATGTGCTCGTGGAAGCAGAACAACTTGTGTCGTCGACAGGTGCAGGTGTCGTACTGCTGGTCTGGTAGTACTACCAGTAGAGATGGTATGTGTCTCTATGGACGCGGGCCTTACTTTTTTTTTTTTTACATATATCAATTTCCGAGCAAACGGAATGAGCAGCAGCTACGTTTGTCTACATACGGACCGTTAGTGGAATTCCCACCAGAGAGTGCTGGATGTTAATTATTTGCCTATGCTACCTGTATTTGACATTGTGTTATTATTTCACTGAACACTAGATTGTTTCATTTTTTGTATTTTATAAACTCACCCAAATGTATAGCCCAGTTGGAAAATATAAATGGACTGTTTGAAAATGTGATTATTTATTTATAAAAAAATAAAAAAAATGTGAATCACAATTTTATTTGGCGTACACACGTCATTGCGCGTACCCGTACCCCAGTTTGGGAATACCTGCCTTAGAAGATCTGTAGTGTGTGGGTGTGTCAGTGGAGGCTGCTGAGGGGAGGACGGCTCATAATAATGTCTGGAATGGAGTCAATGGAATGGTACTAACTGTCACGCCCTGATCTGTTTCTTGTGATTGTCTCCATCCCCTCCAGGTGTCGCTTATTTTCCCCAGTGTATTTATCCCTGTGTTTCCTGTCTCTCTGTACCAGTGTATTTATCCCTGTGTTTCCTGTCTCTCTGTGCCAGTTCGTCTTGTATGTTTTCAAGTCAACCAGCGTTTTTCCCGTGCTGCTTTCTATTTCTTTTTTGCTAGTCCTGGTTTTGACCCTTGCCTGTTTTCTGGACTCTGTACCCGCCTGCCTGACCATTCTGCCTGCCCTGACCTCGAGCCTGCCTGCCACACTGCACCCCCAGAACTCTGCCTGTCCATGACCATTCTCTTGCCATTCTCTTGCAAAGACGCAAAGACTGTGTCTGCATCTGGGTCTCGCCTTGTGCCTCGATACTAACGTGGTTTCCACGTTGTTGATATCATTCTATTGACTCCATTCCAGGTATTACTATGAGCTGCCCTCCCCTCAGCAGCCTCCACTGGTGTGTGTGTACCTGCAGTGCATAGCTGCATTACCTTGCTGCAGGGCATGATCCAGTAGGCAATAGCCAGGAAGGGCAGTCCCACGGTGACCCCTAGCACGGTGCAACACTTGACCCCGATGGACTGCTGCCTCAGACCTGACAGGTTCTCATACCAGATAGTCAGCAGCTGCTGCTGGCAGTTAGGGTGCGCCACAAACTATACACACAGACAGACAGAGAGCGAGAGAGAGAGAGAGAGAGAGAGAGAGAGAGAGAGAGAGAGACAGAGAGAGAGAGAGAGAGAGAGAGAGAGAGAGAGAGAGAGAGAGAGAGAGAGATGAAAACACTTACAAACCGGTTACAGGTTACAGCAGTGTACAAAAGCACTGTAAAAAACTCTTCTGGAAGTGCTCTCTAAATGGACCTGCTCTCCCTGTCAGCTATTCTCCCTCTGTCTCATTGAGGAACAGTCTGTATTTAAATAGAGGTTGTCTTCAGTCTCAATCCACCGTGGACAGACTGAAAAATAGAGGGAGAGGGACAAAGTGAGGGAATGAGATTTGTGAGTGATAGCCATTTGTTTGTGTGTGTTATGGGTTTATGTGTGTGTCCATCTAAAAGCCAACAGGATCACGTGTGTCTGTGATTCTCAGATTTTCACTGCGTGTGCGACGTGCGTGTGTGTGTGCATGTGTGCAATTAAACAATGAATAATCATTTGGAGGGTGCTTGTATTTGTCCTGTTACACACCTGTGGATGGACACTTGTACAAGTGTGTAATGGAAACGTATTTCTTGCATATCCCAACTCCCCCTGAGACACCCGTAGATAATGGGGTCCCCATTGTCCAGCGTCCACCCCCTGGTCTGTGCATGTGTGTGTGATTTCCAGATTTCCAGTGTTTGTGTGTTTGTGTGTTCCCTCAACAGGTCACTCAATCAGCACAGACCATCTACTGGCATTCAAGGATCATTCATGACTATGACACACACATACACACAAAAAGACAAACACGAGCTCCATATGCTTGGAAGCGCAAGCACATGCACACACACCCAAACACAAACTCAGACCTACACTACGACTTCAACCCAGCAACAAACAATTCAAATGAAACAGTGTCCCTCGTTCCTCCACCCCCTTGGTGATTGCAATAATCTTCATTGACACATCATGGGAACCCTGTCATTAGTTTGTATGTCAATATGTCTAAGTCTTTGTGCATCTGTCTGAGAGTGCCCATGCTGTGTGTGTGTGTGTGAGAGTGTCGTGCGCGCGCGTGGGTGGGTGCCTGCCTAAGCGAACGTGCGTGCGCGTGTGTATGTTTCCCCCACTGAGTTTACACAATAGCATTCAAGGCCACCTGGTTGTCATAGCAACCCATCCTCCCCCTCATCTGGCAGGTTGATTAACACACTCAGCTGTGGTCACGCTCCCTGGTTTGGGAAAACATCCCAGGCACTACACTTTACCGTTTCCCTGGAAGCTCACAAGCAGGATGGACGTTTCACTATTTAGTTATAGCTCTGAACTAGCTCACCTGGCTAACCTAGTCAGAGGCTTGATGATTAGTTGACAAGTTGAATGAGGTGTGTTGGCGCTGGAATAGAACAGCGGTGGGTCCCCGAGGAGAGGTGTGAGAACCACTGAAACAGATTTGTTTTGTCCGGGGTTACAACAAAAATGTGTGCTGCTGGGGCTACTCGAGGACCGGAGTTGTGAACCACTGCCTTAGATGATATGCGAGGTAGTATGAACCGTATGGTACTATGTCTCACAATGTTTACATATAGGATGTACAACCACAAGGTCAGAGAAACCTATTTACCTTTTTTGTTGTTGAAATGTGCTTGTGTGAGTGCCTGTGTGTCTCTGTGAGTCCCGGGTGATGTAGGGAGAGGGGACTTGGTTTGACATTTAGCTGAAACACCTCTGGTATTCTGACACAGAGACTTGTCTGATATTTAAAAATGCTACCAGGTATCGGGGACACACGCGCACAGAAATGTGTATCACTGCATTGCCACTACAATACTACATCACTGATCCAATGTTTTCCCTGTGAGATGTTCCAGGTTGAACATAAATCAAAATTTCCCACTCCGAATACACCTGTTAACAAACACACACATGGGGTCAAATGCTACATGAACAATCAAAGCTATCAGAAAGAAATGATGACATGTAAACTAAACCATACAAAACATAAACATACTGTATATATATATATATATATATATATATATATATATATATATATATATGGTCATTTACAGCAGTGTCAAGTAATGCGATCAGGTTGTGGTCCTGGTTTGGGGGGTCTCACCTTCTTGACCTCGTATTTGATGGCCAGTTTGACGCGTTCGAGGCAGGGGCGGTTGTTGTCACTGGGCGGGGCATTGTCCACGTCTCCGTTCAAGATGGCCTCCACCTCCTCTGTGTCTCTGCACTGGTCCAACACCCCCACTACAAAGTCCTTACACTGCATGGACAACTTCCTGTAGTCATTCTATGGAGAGAGAGAGAGAGACAGAGAAAGAGGAGAGAGAGAGCAAGGAGACAGTGAATGAGAAAGAGAGGCAGAGAAAAATTGTTGGAAGCTCCCCACTCCCGTCAGTTCAACGTCTAATCCACGTTGGTTCAACGTAATTGAATTGATGTGAAAACAATGTCGATTCCTCCACTGTGTGTCCATTGGGACAGGGGCAGCTCTGGAGCCAAATTCACACAGCTTTCATCTCCGACACCACACTCCCCCTCTCTCATCTCTTTATTCACACTTTTCTCTACCTCCTTCATCCATTCACCCCTCCCTTCTCCTTCTCCTTCTCCCATCCTTCTACACTCCCCCTCTCTCATCTCTTTATTCACACTCTCCCTCGCTCAAACCTGCATTTCTTCCTTTCTCATTCTTCCCTTTCTCTACCTCCTTCATCCATTCACCCCTCCCTTCTCCTTCTCCCATCCTTCCATACTCCCTCCTCCATCTCTGCTCAACCATAGGTCTTCAGGCCAGTGCCCGAGGCCCCTCAGATGCAGTTACACACACACAAACACTCATTAACAAACAAACGACCACACACACAAGCACACGCGTAACACACAAGCAGAGATCCCTCATTGTCTTTCATGCTTTCGCGCAAGAGCATACAAAATCTGCCAACCCATCCTTCCTGGACCAGTCAGAGTGGTTTGTAGAGCCAATTGTCCACAGAGACTAAAGTCAAATTGTTTATGCATAGCTGCACAGTGTTCAAACAAACGAGTACAGCTCAGTGATAACATGCTTTCTGGGACAGTTTCCCCCAGCCCTTGCAGTTATAAGATGTCCCCGACAGGCGTCCTCTGCTACGTGATCACCACTTCATACCAAGCGCGTTAGTATTAGCTCCCTCTTCCCTTGCTTCTCTTCAGGACAAAAACACTCCATGGTTCCATTTTTCTTCGTTCACTTCTATGCCACCCTTAAAGGGGCAATCAGTAGTTGCTACATTCCTTTTTTGGACTTAATAAATGAATGATATGTACCCGTTGATTCTTGAACTTGTCGTACCCCGTCAGAAGCCAAAATACGAGTTTGTTTAACTCCAATGTTTGTAAACAATGAACATGTAAACAAACACTATATAGCCTCAAAATATGGTTAAAATGTTGATGTCATGGACAGTTAATCCTTGCATCCATAGCTCTGTGTATGAATTTGAGAGTGATTGAATTTCTCCAGCCCCATCAATCAGGTTTTTACTGAACATGGGGGGGCTTTCTTACTCTTGCTACTGCTGATTGCCGCTCTAAGGAATTTTGGTTGCCTCGAACATAACTATTTCCTTTGACTCAGGGATCATTATTCTATGATGGCGTGGCTAGCCGTGTATGAATACAGAACATTGTAATGAGGTTCTAGAGGACACATGATAATTATTCCACCCTGCAGGCATTATTCACATGCTGATGATACCACCGTACTAATTGATGGAAATTCCACCATTATACAGAGCCACACTAATGACTGACAGCGAGAGGGGAGGGGGGAGGGGGGGGGGGGGTTGACAGTGAGACAAAGAGGAAGAAGAGATGGTACATTCATATTTTCTGAAGTGACATTTTGCAATGTGCCAATGAGAATGACTGATCACTCACTCTAGGCCAATGGAATTGAGAGTATTTAGGCCCTCAGGGGACAATAAGAAAAAGGTAGGTGTTAGGAATCCATGAATGAGCGCGTACACACACACACACACACACAGGTATACTTAATGAAAGAGGCTGAAAAAAAGATGAAGAGGTAGGGAAAAAGTTGTTGAGAAAGGGTGGACAGAAAGAAACCTGAAAAGGAGAGCTGGAAGGAGATGGAAGGAGATGGAAAATGCTGAAAGATTTAGAGAGAAGAAATGGAAGAACTAGTGAGGCGAAAAGAGAGAGGAAGAGAAAGAGATGAAGAGAGAGATGGGTGAGGAGAGATGTGGAGAGAGAGAGAGAGAGAGAGAGAGAGATGGGTGAGGAGAGATGTGGAGAGAGAGAGAGAGAGAGAGAGAGAGAGAGAGAGAGAGAGAGAGAGAGAGAGAGAGAGAGATGGGTGAGGAGAGATGTGGAGAGAGAGAGAGGGAGAGAGATGGGTGAGGAGAGATGTGGAGAGAGAGAGAGGGATATCTCGTGACCCTGCTCTGCTGATTGTGACTCTGTGGCGCTTCCCTCTCCAGCTGTGATTAGACACAGGTGCTCCTCACCAGCCAATTTCACACCTCTGAGCAGTTGTGTGTTTGGACGTGTTTAACTATTCTTGTGGGGACCAGAAGTCAGGACATTTTGTTAGTCCCCACGAGGTCAAATGGTATTTCTAAGGGGTTTAGGGTTAAGGTTAGAATTCATGTTCGAATTACGTTAAGGGTTAGGGTTAGGAGCTAGGGTTAGTTTTAGGGTTAAGAGCTAGGGTTAGTTTTTGGGTTAGGTTTCGGGTTAGGGATAAGATTAGAGATATGGAAAATAGGATTTTGAACGAGACTGAATTGTGTGTCCCCACAAAGTTAGTTTTACAAGACTGTGAGACAGAGAGAGAGAGAGAGAGAGAGAGAGAGAGAGAGAAAGAAAGAGAGAGAGTGCGTGTGTGTGTGTGCATGCGTGCATGTGTGTATGGGTGTGTGTGTGTTACTGTACATTAAGGAAGTATTTGGAGTTCCTCTGTCGGTCAGTAAGTTAGTCCATTGGCTCCCATAACAATTCTTAGATGTTAACTATAGCCTCTCTGTCACGAGTCCGACCGAGGGTGGCTCCCCTTCCCAGTCGGGTGGCGCTCGGCGGTCGTCGTCACCGGCCTATTAGCTGCCACTGATTGTCTTTCCTCCCCCTCCTTGTATGTTTATTGTTAGCACCTGTTAGTGAGTCATTAGTTGGACTTTATTAGACAGCCGGCCCACCTGTTTGTTGTGCGTGATTAATTATTGTTACCTTCGGTTAGGTAGTAGAGGAACGTGTTTGTTCCTGGTCGTGTATTCGGCTGTACTGTTTTCGTCCCCCGTGTTTGGGGGCATTTGGTTTTGAGCACCCTGTGGCGTTTGTGCATTAAAGAGCACAGCATTGCACTCTCTGTTTCCTGCGTTTGACTCCACACCCACGACACCCGGAGCGTTACACTCTCCACCAATGGATGTACAGTGTGTATAAAACAGTAAGAACACCTGCTCATTCCATGACATAGACCAGGTGAATCCAGGTGAAGGCTATGATCCTTTATTGATGTCATTTGTTAAAATCCACTTCAATCAGTGTAGATGAAGAGGAGAAAAGGTTAAACATTGTACATTTTTTTCTAATATTTCGTTGCACCCGCTTTTTGCCCTCAGATCAGCCTCAATTCGCTGGGGCATGGACTCCACAAGGTGTCAAAAGCGTTCCACACGGATGCTGGCCCATGATGACTCCAATGCTTTTCACAGTTGTGTCAAGTTGGCTGGATGTTCATTGGGGCGGTGGACCATTCTTGATTCACGCGGGAAAGTGTTGAGCGTGACAAATCCATCAGCGTTGCAGTTCTTGGCACAAACCGGTGCGCCTGGCACCTACTACCATACCCCGCTCAAAACCACTTAAATATCTTATCTTACCCATTCACCCTCTGAATGGCACACAGACACAATCCATGTTTCAATTGTCTCAAGGCTTAAAAATGTTCTTTAACCTGTCTCCTCCCCTTCATCTAGACTGATTGAAGTGGACTGTCAGAGCAGCTCACAGATTACTGCACCTGTACATAGCCCACCTATAATTTAGCCCAAACAACTACCTCTTTCCCAACTGTATTTAATTTTAATTTATTTATTTATTTTGCTCCTTTGCACCCCATTATTTTTTTATTTCTACTTTGCACATTCTTCCATTGCAAAACTACCATTCCAGTATTTTACTTGCTATATTGTATTTACTTTGCCATCTTGGCCTTTTTTGCCTTTACCTCCCTTCTCACCTCATTTGCTCACATTGTATATAGACTTGTTTATACTGCATTATTGACTGTATGTTTGTTTTTACTCCATGTGTAACTCTGTGTCGTTTTATCTGTCGAACTGCTTTGCTTTATCTTGGCCAGGTCGCAATTGTAAATGAGAACTTGTTCTCAACTTGCCTACCTGGTTAAATAAAGGTAAAATAAATAAATAAATAAATAAATTTAAAAAAGTGACATCAATGAGGGATCATAGCTTTCACCTGGATTAACCTGGTCAGTCTACAGTGCCTTGCAAAATTATTCACGCCCCTTGGCATTTCCCCTCTTTCGTTGCATTACAACCTGTAATTTAAATTGATTTTTATTTGGATTTCATGTAATGGACATCCACGAAATAGTCCAAATTGTTGAAGTGAAACGCAAAAAAAAAATCGCTTGAAAAAAATTTAAAAGTTCTGCGCCCATATGTATTCACCCCCTTTGCTATGAAGCCCCTAAATAAGATCTGGTGCAACCAATTACCTTCAGAAGTCACATAATGAGTTAAATAAAGTCCACCTCTGTGCAATCTAAGTGTCACGTGATCTGTCACCTGTTCTGAAAGGCCCCAGAGTCTGCAACACCACTAAGCAAGGGGCACCACCAAGCAAGTGGCACCATGAAGACCAAGGAGCTCTCCAAACAGGTCAGGGACAAAGTTGTGGAGAAGTACAGATCAGGGTTGGGTTATAAAAAAATATCTGAAATTTTGAACATCCCACGGAGCACCATTAAATCCATTATCAAAAAATGGAAAGAATATGGCACCACAACAAACCTGCCAAGAGAGGGCCGCCCACCAAAACTCACGGACCAGGCAAGGAGGGCATTAATCAGAGAGGCAACAAAGAGACCAAAGATAACCCTGAAGGAGCTGCACAGCGGAGATTGAAGTATCTGTCCACAGGACCACTTTAAGCCGTACACGCCACAGAGCAGGACTTTATGGAAGAGGGACCAGATAAAAGTCACTGCTTAAAGAAAAAATCAAGTCATGTGGAAGACTCCCCAAACAAATGGAAGAAAGTACACTGGTCAGATGAGACTAAAATTGAGCTTTTTGGTCATCAAGGAAAACACTATGTCTGGTGCAAACCCAACACCTCCCATCACTCCGAGAACACCATGTTTTAATTGGCAAGGACTGGGAAACTGGTCAGAATTTAAGGACTAATGGATGGCGCTAAATACAGGGAAATTCTTGAGGGAAACCGTCCCAGTCTCAAAGAGATTTGAGGTTCAACTTCCAGCAGGACAATAGAAGGACCCTAAAGCACTGCTAAAGCAACAGTAGAGTGGTTTAATGGCAAACATTTAAATATATTGGAAGGGCCTAGTCAAAGCCCAGACCTCAATCCAATTGAGAATCTGTGGTATGACTGAAAGATTGCTGGACACCAGCGGAACCCATCTAACTTGAAGGAGATGGAGCAGTTTTGCCTTGAAGAATGGGCAGAAATCCCAGTGGCTAGATGTGCCAAGCTTATAGAGACATACCCCAAGAGACTTGCAACTGTAATTGCTGCAAAAGGTGGCTCTACAAACTATTGACTTTGGGGGAGGGGGATAGTTATGCACGCTCAAGTTCAGTTTTTTTTCTTCTAATTTCTTGTTTGTTTTGCAATTAAAAAATATTTTGCATCTTCAAAGTGGTCGGCATGTTGCGTAAATCAAATGATACAAACCCCCCCAAAAATGTATTTTAATTACAGGTTATAAGGCAACAGAATAGGCAAAATGCCAAGTGGGTGAAGTCACTGTATGTCATGGCGTTCATTATGTTTTGTACACTCAGTGTATATGTCAACGCTTAAACCTCAGAGCACACTGTGTGCTGTCCCCCATCACTTGAACCCACTGGGACAATAGTACATGTGGCACCGTGTCAACATAACCCTGGGCAACAGGTCTAATCCTGCACTTAACCATGTAAAGATTGCAGAGGGAAGCTTCATTAAAACAACAATAATACTGATAACGCCCACAGGGACTTTCTCCAATGAGATCAGCACAATCCTTCCTTTCGGAAAAGTGGACTACATAAGGAAAGAGTGTTCAAGAACCGACTGCGTCTGAGCCAGTCAGAACATATGTATTCTTACCTCAGAGTGGAGAGAGAGAGGGAAAGAGATTGAAAGGGAGGGAGAGAGAGGGAAAGAGATTGAAAGGGAGGGAGAGAGAGGGAAAGAGATTGAAAGGGAGGGAGAGAGAGGGAAAGAGATTGAAAGGGAGGGAGGGAGAGGGAAAGAGATTGAAAGGGAGGGAGAGAGAGGGAAAGAGATTGAAAGGGAGGGAGGGAGAGGGAAAGAGATTGAAAGGGAGGGAGAGAGAGGGAAAGAGATTGAAAGGGAGGGAGAGAGAGGGAAAGAGATTGAAAGGGAGGGAGGGAGAGGGAGAGAGAGGGAAAGAGATTGAAAGGGAGGGAGAGAGAGGGAGAGAGGGAAAGAGATTGAAAGGGAGGGAGGGAGAGGGAGAGAGGGAAAGAGATTGAAAGGGAGGGAGAGAGAGGGGAAGAGATTGAAAGGGAGGGAGGGAGAGGGAAAGAGATTGAAAGGGAGGGAGAGAGAGATAGATAGAGGAGAGAGACATGGAAGGTGATAATGAGTGTGTAATGAAAGAGATGGAGGGTAATAGAACTAAGCCTCCCGGGCCACTACTTCTCATTTACACATCTAGGAAGCAGGCAGACAGACAGACACCTGAGCAGACACAGCTGCAGTCATGACAAATACCAACCCACGCACCCTTCTGGACTGCACCCTTCTACTCACTTTACCCCGCCGTCTAAATGCCAAAGTGTTCCCCTTTGCCTTCCTTCCTTCCTAGATCTCCTGGGCTTGAATGTTATTCCTGTCGTTGTGGCTGTATACCCCACACTGCAGCATGAAACTTCTACTTTCAACACACAGACCCAGCTGTGTGCTGTTAACACGTTAACGTGTGTATTAGTGTATGTGTGTATTTGTGCATTTTGAATTTTTATTTAACCTTTGTTTAATTAGGCAAGTCAGTTAGGAACAAATTCTTATTTACAATGACGTCCTACCCTGGCCAAACCCTAACCCGTGACGACGATGGGCCAATTATGCGTCGCCCTATGGGACTCCCGATCACGGCCGTTTGGGATACAGCCTGGAATCAAACCAGGGTCTGTAGTGACACCTCTAGCACTGAGATGCAGTGCCTTAGACTGCTGCACCACTCGGGAGCCCATGTACAGTAGTATGTGTGTATAGCACGTGTAGGACTAGTGAGACAGCAAAGTAGAGAGAGCAGCCTCAGTCCTGAGCCAAAGCTGCTACGACTCCTAGCAGAGACGTATCAAACATAGCAGATGGGGGAGCAGAAAATCCTCACGTGTAAATACATGGATTCTCTCTCTCTCTTCCTCTCTCTCTCTCTGTCCTGAGGCTTCGTTGGGTTGGTAGTGGTTAGTGAACTGAGCCTCTGGACCTCAGTAGACTCTTTTCTGTGGTCACCTTTTGGCATTTGAGGGCTTTGGAATGGGAGGAGTGGGGGTAACTTGTTTCTGAATTATCATGCAATTTGGTGGCTCTTTTTGGAGATTAATCAAAAGAGGGATTTGGTCTAATTCTGCTCTGCTTGCGTTGTTTGGAGTTTTTATCTGTACTCTGATGATGCTCTTGGTCTCTCTCTCGGTCTCTCAATCTCTCTCGGTCTCTCAATCTCTCTCGGTCTCTCAATCTCTCTCGGTCTCACACTCTCTCTCGGTCTCACACTCTCTCTCGGTCTCCCATTCTCGGTATCTCACTCTCGGTCTCTCGGCCAGTTAAACTAACCTTCAACTCAGTCTCTATGTTAACCAGTCTGGCCAGTTAATCTCACCTTAAATGTACTATGTACTGTATAGGTAACTGACAAAATAATGGAAACACTTTAGTAAATACAAAGTGTATTGAAAGCAGGTGCTCCTACACAGGTGTGATTTCTGAGTTAATTAAGCAATTAACATCCCATCATGCTTTGAGTCATGTATAAAAATGCTGGGCAGGCCATTATTTTGGCTACCATGGCTATGACTCCATAGGATGACAATGCCGCCATCCACAGAGCACGAGTGGTCACTGAATGGTATGCTGAGCATGAAAATGATGTAAACCATACGCCATGGCTGTCTCAGTCACCAGATTTGAACCCAAATGAACATTTATGGGATATTCAGGAGCGTAATCTGAGACAGCTTTTTCTACCACCATCAACAAAACATCAATTGATTCAATTCCTTGTTGAAGAATGGTGTCGCATCCCTCCAATAGAGTTCCAGACACTTGTAGAATCTATGACAAGGTGCATTGAAGCTGTTCAGACTTGTGGTGGCCCAACGCCCTATTAAGACACTTTATGTTGGTGTTTCCATTATTTTGGCAGTTACCTGGATGTTAGCCAGTCTGGCCAGTTAAACTCACCTTAAACTCAGTCTCTATGTTAGCCAGTCTGGCCAGTTCGTTGCTGAGCTCCAGGGCGGTGAGAACAGGGTCTTCACTGCTCAGGGACAGGTAGGCAGCACTGGCCAGCCCTTTATAAGCGTTCATCCTGGAGCGGGAGTGGCTGAACGAGTCTCTCTTCTGTTTCTCTACACACTCATTGCACTTACAGAAGTAGTCATGAGGCCTCTCGATGCGGGCCCCCTTGGTGAGCAGAATATGCACAATCTCATACTCCTGACAGTGTGCTGCTAGGATGACTGGGGTGACGTCGTGGGAAAAGCGTGTCCCGTCTTCATCGTAAGCGTAAAAATCATCATCCCGTAGCTCCTGTTCGAGGGGACTCTGGGTGAGCCGCAGCCCTTGGCTGAACGCCGGGTTCGCCAATATGGCTTCCACGATACGCACATACCCTTTAGAGATAGCCAATAAGAGCCCGTCGCCCACTCTGGCTAGCCCATCCATCTTTAGCAACAGCTCAGTCACTTCCAGGTGTTCATTGCCCACCGCCAGCTGCAATGCATTCTGGCCCATGTAGTCCACACAGTTGAAGTTGAGGGTCTTGGACTCCTCCAGCATCTTACGGACCACGGGGATGTTGCCGTACTCGGCAGCGTCAAGGAAACCCTCTTCCTCCGGCGTCAGGGCCGAGCCACGCTCGTTAAACATGTAGGCTGGGCCTCGCACAGCCTGGCGACGCCCCTTCTCCCTCAGCGTGGTGTGTCTCCGCTGCATTGCTTCCACTCTAGAAGAGGGGGGAGAGGGAGGGTGACAGGGAGAGAGAAAACGGTTATTAAACGGTTATTAAGGGTTAAACCAATGTAAAATGACACACACACACACACACACACACACACACACACATACAAACACTCAAATAATGCGGCACTGAATCACACAATCCCAAATACTGCACGACAACTAGCTGTCTCTTACACCATCAGTTCATATTTTTTTTCCATAAATGTGTATTGACAGTATATCTGCCCTGAGCTGTAAATGTACACATTGCTTGCCTCTCAGAGGAACTGAATGGGTCAATCGGAATCTCTTGAAACCAACACAGTGTGCGGCAGGCGCCTCAGACAAAAGCCTCCAATATCTGGTTACCTCAAAAACAAACTGTTCAGCTCCTCAAATCACATGTTATACACAGAAAGAGCACCCGAACGCTGAAGCAAAACACTCAGTGATCAACTGCTCTCTGTGTGGAGGAAAATCTATAGACACGTTCATTTTCAAATGAATGGAAAAGAGAAACCATTCGAGAGGTAGAAAAGAGGTCGGGAGCCAGAGAGAGGGAGGGGGATGGAGCAAGAGAAAGAGAGAGATAGGAGGGAGAAGAGGCGGTAAAGTTTCTGCAGTGAAAAGGATGAAATGTACAACTGCATACAATATGCCATCAACAACTAGGGTAACAGGCTTACTCTTTTAGCATTTTGTCCTAGAATTTAGTCTTCATTAAAGGGCTAGATCAAAACTTTGTTTGAGAAATAGAGGTGGTTCCAAAACACAGTCCACTAACCCCTAGTGTAGATGTTTGCATCGGTGCGTAAGAACCGTTTCATCATTATTTTAATTGCGGTTTTATTCATCAAAAATCTGTCTGATTTAAGCTAGAAACTTCCTGGTTTTTGCAAGGGCACGCTATCGGCCTTCCGCATCTGTGAAGGAAGGCGGCTGAGGTACAGTGCTGTCTATCAGACCAGGAGTAATCCCGAAAACCGTCCTTCTCACAAAAACGTCTGCAAAGTCTGAATGGTTTGAGCTACACAACTAATATAATCCCACTATGGAAAGTTGAGCCTCTCACCAACAAGAAAGTGTCCATTTTGCTCTACGAAGCTTCACAGAACCAGGGTTACACATGTAACTGTTTTGTTTTTGTCCCTGATGCTTTCCTATATCTCTCAGATGCATTACAGACACCTAAAACCATATTTCATTTTGATTTATTTTTTTATTCAATGCGTTGCTATGGGGCTAATAACAGTAAGGACAAATTTAATGTTTCATCAGATAATAATCTGTTTATTTTTTGGGATACCTACAGGGGTCCTAAAACTCTAAATCAAATAGCTAAATGGTCCATCTTATGGCCATATTAAAACAATTCCATTTGTTAGCTCAGTATATATTGCCATCTACAGGCTTTGATTTTTAGGGGCTTAACAAAGCCATCACAGGATCAAAACGGAGGAGTGTCGGGAGAATTGGAGAACAGGTGAAAATGGGAACCTATTCACGTGGGACTGAGAAGATGAAGAGAGCTCACTCATGCAACACTGTGTGTGTGTGAGTGAGTAAGTGTTCATTCGGGTACTCTTTTTTTTCTCAGATTTTGTCTAGTCTTAGTCATTTTGACTAAAATATCATTAAGTCTTAGTCACAGTTTTGTCATTTGAATAATGATTTAGTCTTGTCAAAATGACAAAAACAGTGGGCCATTTTAGTCACATAACATTTCTATCATTAACCCATAGTAAACATAAATCACTGACTTCCATGTGCACAAACATACAAAGCCTTGTCCTACCAACATGTTTTTCTTAACATCCAGTTTCTCTTCCCAACAGCAGAGAAATGACAAACGTATAAGAATATATAACACTTTTCCGGCAATGTAAATTCCTAATTCAGCCTATATCGATATTGCACATTACAGAACAAACAGACACACACAAGCAGAGAGAGAGAGAGAGAGAGAGAGAGAGTAGCACAATCACCAGATAGTGCAGCAAAGTTTTGACCAAGCATAATGGGTTGCACCTCCGCCACTCGGTTGCATCACTGCCATTGTTCAATGGTCCCCTGACGGCGCAGCCAAATTGGTGCACAAACGTACAAGGGGAGCTAATGACTGTTTCGCCCAGTGTTATAGTCGAGTCAATAAACCGGAAGTTCGAATCGAGTCCCAAGTCCCTTGTGCTCAAGTCTGAGTCACTGGGTGCACGTTTACTCAAAAAGAAAGTTATTGACCCAGTCAGATATAGGGTAGTGGCAAGAGCCATTTTGTCAATAAATTGTTTGCTATCCATTTTCCTTTCTTTATATGCAACCAAATACTTGCATATAGGCTACTGGTTATGTTACCAGGGCTGCACTCAGTTGCAAAACGAGCATTGCAGGTAGAAATTCAATGAATTTATCAAGGGTTGAGTGAGACTACAAATTCAAAAAGTTTCTGTACTCAAGGGAGAAGAAAACATAGCTAGACTGTTGTTTTACTATTAAACGTAATGCTGCTATTGTTTTACATTTTGGTAAAGCAGCCTGTGTTTCTTAACCAGACAAACGGTATCTACTGTAACTAGAAGGCTGGGTTAGTTTCAGTGTGTATAAATCCGAGGCAGAGCCGGAGCATTGCTTGCTCGCCCGGGGCTCCTGTGCCGGGTGTGGTGTACCATTCCCGCTGCTGAACAGAACTGCGCATCTGTGCCGCTATTGTGCTTATCGCTGACATTTTTTTCTGGGTCTATTTAGTCCGTTACAGTCTCGTAAATTATCAATGAAAAAGTTGTATGAATATTTTTGTCACTATTTTTGTTGAAGAAATGAACAAGGGTCTGTGTTTGTGCATGTTTATTGTGTTTGTGTGGGATTTTATGGTCCCAAAGCACTGTAGTTTATGGGTATCGACTTAAATTTACAGTTGATCAGAGCTGTGTGTGGTAGACTGGAAATCAATGGAATATAGCCAAAAAAGAGAACCGAGCAAAAACCCTTATGACACAAACCTGAGCTTCAGCACAATGTCAACACGTTAGAATTACAATTGATAGAACTGACATTCTCATTCAAATCAATGTTCCATTCTAATTATATGGCAGGCGCTGCCCCTGCTCAGTCGACCGTCCAGGTAAATAGGACTTTCAGATCACTTCAGAACTGGCCACTAGGGGCAACGGTGAGCGCTATTACCATCAAGTAGTCGTGGGGTTTGCTAGGGTGTGGACGGGGATGGCGGATGGGCGTAAACCACGGGCTCCGGCTCTGAGGGTCGAATGTTTAATCCCAGTGCTAGGTACTTGTTGTTAATTGTTTTGTTTAAAAACTATTGTTTTGTTCTAAACTATAAAAACTAACCATTCATAATTAATGCCTATACTTAACCATAGAATTGTTTTTGTTTTAACCCTATGCCAAACCTTACCCCTTAACTTAACCAATGAATGCCTAAAGTGAACCTTCTGTAGTGAGACTGTGAGAGCTTATTGCAGAGCGATTCAATGAGTAAGCTGTGAAGAAGGTCGATGGGAGATGCCCTGATTGTTTTTTTAAAGGATTCCTAGTCCTCTCTCTGCTGTGGTGGCACACACACACACACACACACACACACACACACACACACACACACACACACACACACACACACACACACACACACACACACACACACACATAATTGCCAGCAGCTACCATCATGGGCTGTGAGAGCCACTTAGATCAGTAAACACGGTGTATTTTTATGTCTGTCATGTCCCTCAGCTCAGGGTGGAACAGAGAAACCATTAACTTCACAACCACTGAGACTAAATAGTCCCACAAACACACACCCAAAATTGATTTCCATTCAAAATCCTATTTTCCCTAACCCCTAATGCTAGTCCTTACCGTAACCCTAACCCTAACTCCTAAACCTAATTCTAACCCTGACCAAAATTGGAACACTAAACCTACCCCTAAGGTTAAAATAGCTTTTGTCCTCGTTGGGACATGGGAAATGTCCCCACGAGGGAGAATTTTACTTGTTTTACTGACTTTTGTAATTTCCAGTACCCCCCTTAAACTCACAGGAACAACTATGGCTACTACTACTACCACCAGGGTAGGTTACTTTCTGAATGTCATCTTTTACAGTTACTAATTACCTGTCCACAAGTCCACAGGTGTGTGCCCTTCCAATTTTTGTAAAAATGTTTTAAAAAATATATATATTTAACTAGGCAAGTCAGTTATGAACAAATTATTATTTACAATAACAGCCTACCGGGGAATAGTGGGTTAACTGCCTTGTTCAGGGGCAGAATGACACATTTTTACCTTGTCAGCACTGGGATTCAATCCAGCAACCTTTCGGTTACTGGCCCAATGCTTTAACCACTAGGCTACTAGGCTACCAAATCATGTCCAATCAATTGAATTTAGCACAGGTGGACTCCAATCAAGTTGTAGAAACATCTCAAGAATGAGAAATGGAAACGGAAACAGAATGTACCTGAGCTCATTTTCAGGTCTCATATGAAAGGGTCTGACTACTTATGAAAATAGGATTGTTCTGGTTTTTTTATTATTATTTTTAATACTGTTTTCACTTTGTCATTATGGGGTATTGTGTGTCGACTGATGAGGGGAAAACATGTATTTCATACATTTGAGAATAAAGCTGTAACGTAACACAATGTGGATAAAGGGAAGGGGTCTGAATACTTTCTGAATATACTGTATGTTGCTCTGGTTGTCTTTGTTAAATAACATCTGTAAATATTTTAAATAGATGCTCAAGAACCTATGGAATGATATTCATAGTCATCTTATTTTTCTGTTGTTCAATGCTCAAACTCCCATGATTCTATTTGACAAAACCACTATCACCTACAGGAATTGCTGCTCTGGCAGCCATCATGTGCCCTTTCCAAAAAGCATATATTTTTGTTATTACTTATAAACATGATACTTTTTATTTGTTCCAATAGGCCTCAAGTGTTGTTGGATGGTTACTTGGACAGTCGCTGAGGCTGTATTTGTTTGTTATCGTTGAAAACACGTAATTTCGTATGCAGCAGGTTTAGTTACTTATCTAGCTAGCATTGCTAATGTTAGCACCAAAGATACAGGCTGAGAGACAAGGATTATTTAATGATTTGTCTGTACATTTTGTAAGAAATGTTGTTCTTCTAACAGGCCTACTGTCACGCCCTGACCTTAGCTATCTTTGTTTTCTTTAATATTTTGGTTAGGTCATGGTGTGACAAGGGTGGTTGGTTTAGTTTTTGTATTGTCTAGGTGTTTTTGTCCTGTCTAGGGTTTTTGTATATCTATGTTTTTTTTGTATGTCTAGGTATATGTAGGTCTATGGTAGCCTGAATTGGTTACCAATCAGAGGGAGCTGTTTATCGTTGTCTCTGATTGGGGATCCTATTTAGGTTGCCATTTTCCATTTTGGTTTTGTGGGTTATTGTATATGTGTAGTTGCATGTCAGCACGCATGTTTTTAGCGTCAAGTTCATTTTTGTTAGTTTGGTGTTCTTCGTTTTAATAAAAGAAGAATGTATTCATCTCATGCTGCGCCTTGGTCTCATCGTTATGACGAACGTGACACCTACATGTTGTTTGGACTTTTGTGTAAGACAGTCTCGAAGATGAAAGTCAGCTGTAATTGTTGTAAACATTTATTTTGGCTGTAGCAGTCGGGCTAGCTAGCATGCTAACTAAATACAGCAATTGTGTGTTATTGTTAGCGTAGCTACTAAGCATCTAAATTCAAATGATTTGTTAGTGTATTGCAGTTGATTGGTGACAATCACGTGAACATAACTTATCACATGCTATTTGGACTGTTGTTTAAGACAGTTGCTTAGATGAAAGTTGGCTGATATTGTAGCAAACACTTCGGGCTAGCTACATACAGTAACTCTTATGTTTAGCATAGGTAGTGTAGTTAGCATCTAAATTCTAATACATTTTGAGTGTATTGCAGTTGGTGACAATGACATAAACATATATTCAGCTTAACAGTCATGCAATCATTATAATACATTTACAACCCAAATTTACGACATGAACAAACATATAAACGCAACATGCAATAATTTCAAGGGTTTTACTAAGTTAGTTTATTTAAGGAAATAAGTCAATTGAAGTAAATTCATTATATCCTAATCTATGGATTTTACATGACTGGGAATAAAGATATGCATCTGTTGGTCACAGATACCTTTATTAATTAGGGCTGTGGATCAGAAAATCAGTCAGTATCTTGTGACCATCATTTGCCTCATGCAATGCGTCATAGAGTTGATCAGGCTCTTGATTGCTGCCTGTGGAATGTTGTCCCACTCCACTTCAATGGCTGTGCGATGTTGCTGGATATTGGTGGGAACTGGAAAACGCTGTCATACACATTGATCCAGAGCATCCCAAACATGCTCAATGAGAGACGTCTGGTGAGTATGCAGGCCATGGAAGAACAGGGACATTTTCAGCTTTCAGCAATTGTGTACAGATCCTTAAGACATGCGGCCGTGCATTATCATGCTGAAACATAAGGTGAAGATGGCGGATGAATGGCATGACAATGGGCCTCAGGGTATCGTCACTGTATCTCTGTGCCTTCATATCGCCGTCGATAAAATGCAATTGTGTTCATTGTCCGTAGGTTATGGCTGCCCATACCATAACTCCACCGCCACCATGGAGCACTCTAATTCCCTAAAACGGCGTCGGAGGTGGCTTATGGTAGAGAAATTAACAAAATTCTGACAACAGCTCTGGTGGACATTCCTGCAGTCAGCATGCCAATTGCACTCTCCCTCAAAACTTGATGCTTGCTTCTTCTCGTCAAAGACAAGGCTTTCAAGCTTAATGCTACTGTATCATAGAGCAGATAGAGACCAGAGTGATCAAATACAGACACTGCAGGCCGTTTGGAATATATCCTATTATATTTCCAACTGTAATACCACTGGCTTAGAACATTTTCTAGAGGCTATATGTTATACTTTGTTGTGGCAGCCTTTCTACCTGGGTAATACAGTGGATGACGTCACATGACCACGTCTGTCCAATAGGCTTATTTGTCAAACTTCTCATTTGCATACGGAATATTGACTCAGCACGGCACGCACGGCCCTGCCTCGGTTCCTCTCGCCGCCATCCTTTAACTTATCGGTCTCTCCGGTGTCAATCAAGACTCTCTGAAATCAAGAACAAGCAGCACAAACACGCTGCAACGTTAACCGCCAAGCGGTGTCATGGGCCCGAATTAGGGTGTGCATATTTTAGCTGGATCTGACTGATGGGTTGTATGTATTTTATTTATTTAGTATTTATAATTTTTTTATTTAGGGTTTGGAGTAACACGAGACGAATTCCTTTAAACGAGGATGGAATCCCCCTACTCAGTCTTCAAAGACGAGACACACTCAACTATATTTCCACTGAGAATACAACATTACATTGAAAAACAGAAAGATAAAAGTAGCCTAATAGAATGACAGAAAAAAATGCACAGTTAAAGACAATGAACTAGAGAATGAAGCTATTATCTGACATCATCAGCCATATGGTCACTGTACCTGTTGAGGTCCAGCAGGAAACCCCATTAGCCCATACATCCCCATTGCGCGTGTACAGTATCTCTTGAGTAGAATATTATGTCTGCGCACCCCAATATTTAATCAAACAATATGGCACATCTGTATCCACTCATTCATTGTATGGGATTCATATTTTGCGTAGCATATGGGCTACATAGACTACACCACCCACATGATTAATTTTACTAAATTATTCTGTAACAACTAACTGTGTTTCCTCATATTTGAATAAGGTATAGCCTAACCGTGTCATAATTAATTAAAGGGTAGACTCACGGTGGCTGGGTCTCACTGCTGTCTCGCTGGGGCTCTAGGAGCTGATTAGTGCAGTGGTAATACTCTCGGTCCTGTCCGCGGGGGAGTTGCTGTCCAAGGTCCTGAAACGTTGCCGAGGTGGTGTCTCCGTCTCTGCGCTTTGGAGAGAGGGCATCGCGCCCGTTGTCCGCCGCAGCTGTTAAGCGCGCATTCTGTCTCTGGCGGAACTGAGAGCCCGTCTTCGTCAGTCGCTGGGTTAACTTTGGCAGGGTACAGCGCGGGGAGTCCCCGGGTTTGCAGCGCTCTGGAGACGGGCGGAGGCAGTCCTGGGGTAACGGGGCTGGGTCTCGAAGCACCGGGGGACTGGAAGAGAGGTCTGGCGGCAGTGGAGGAGAGGGGGTTCCGGGGGGCCCGGGTGGAGATGGGGAGGGAGAGCACCGGAGCTCTGCTAGCTCGGCGCTGTCGCTTCTTTCGTCAGACATCGGGAGAAATCGTGAGCAGCATAAGTTAGAGTTAATATTTAGCTATAGCGACAAAATACTGCATCTGAGATAATAAACAATATATATCACGTCAGGGCAGGTTCAGCAAGTTGAAGGCACAATTTTATATTTTTCACCAGCACGGGTCGGGACCGATGGCACCAGTGTTTCGAAAAGCAACTCTCACCCACACACAAGCCGGAAGCCTGGCACACACACACTCTGCGCACGCAACTATCCTATTTAACATCCTCTCTTGGAAAATAATTAAGCCCTCAGATCGATAAAGTCGTTAGTGCTTAGGTTGAAATAATAAAACCGACAAGCATACAACTAGGGAGCTCAGCTCTTGACTATAAACAGACCAAATACAATAGTTTACATACAATTCTATATTCCTAATTAAATTTAGACTGAATTAGAGCATAGTCCTATAGGAGGTAATTTAAAGGTGAAGCATGCAGAATGCAATTCTAATTAGACAACTGGCTATCTATAGGCCTACCTTTGGGTAAGGTATATTTGGTTATGTGAAGCTGTGATTTACATACTTAAATCGTTGGTGGTTTTGAAGTAAGATCTTGTCCAGTTAAGAACTGACAGAATGAAACGGTTGCCTTGGCTTTCATCGTCTGTTTGCTATGAAAAGAGATTCCCTTCTTTCACTGTGGGAAGCTCATGTGAACGAGGTCGGGGTCGCCCCTTTGTGAAGACCTACTTGAAATGTATTTTGTAAAGAGGGGTTGTATCACCTGTTATTAAATAAACGCACCTGCTGTTGTGGCTGTCTTATCCACTGGTAGACGTCACTCAGTTGTGTATGGGTCTACTTGAAATAGCGAATAGACATGTGCCCCCGTCATTCCCACAAAAACTAATTAAGTCATACATGAAGTTGTACACTAAGGTTTTATAACGGTTTTCATGAGTACCCTAATTATTGTGAGTCTTGTTTAAACAGTTTGTGTGTGTGTGTGTGTGTGTGTGTGTGTGTGTGTGTGTGTGTGTGTGTGTGTGTGTGTGTGTGTGTGTGTGTGTGTGTGTGTGTGTGTGTGTGTGTGTGTGTGTGTGTGTGTGTGTGTGTGCATGTGTGGGTGGTCCAGGACAGGATATTTGACATGCAAGACTGGCGGCTGAAGAGCTGCAGGTGGAGTCCCCTAATTAGACACAGACCAATTAGTCAAGTGTACCGAGGTCTCCCTGACCCCTGCCGACAGCACACACACTAACACTGATACACTCAGAGTTGGGTAGGTTACTTTCTAAATGTAATCCATTACAGTTGCTAGTTATCTGTCAAATTGTAATCAATAATGTAACTTTTGGATTACCTAAACTCTAACGCACTGCATCTCAGTGCTAGATGCGTCACTACAGACCCTGGTTCAATTCCAGGCTGTATTTCAACTGGCCGTGGTTGGGAGTCCCATAGGGCGGAGCCTGCAGTGTTGCCAACTTAGCTATTTTCAAAAAAACGTTTGACTACAAATCTAGCAACTTTTTCTGGTGTTATTGGGGACTTTTGGAGACTGACTTGAAAGCATGTATCGTTCTTACTCTTCTCAATGAGCAGCGGATGCTACCGTGGGCCCCACCCCCGTCCCAAAGCACTCACAGGTGGCCCAGTCCTCGCGCAACAGTCCCTCCCAGCTGCAGTCAGAGCAGGAGATGTTCACCCCTCCTCATCCAGACTGCAAATGAATTGCGCATGCGGGAAGCCGCCACTGGCTGATCCCACGCTGGCTTGTAATTAAAAAAACACAATTAACCTGAATTAGGGCCAGACTAGTTACCATAATTTTCTCACATTGCCATTGACAGTTTTTCTATTGTCTATTTTTGGTCCATTTAGGTTGTTAATGTAGATTGTATACAATAAAATGTAAAAATATGTTTTACTGTGACTTGTTGTAGGTTCCTAGGTGGACCATAAGGTTAAAAACCAAACCAAACTAAAAACCAGAAATAAAATATTTAAAAAAATAAAAAACTAAGTAAGTTTACAGTCAGATCAAACAACCATGAACCATAGGCTCTCTCTCCCTCAGTTGCCTATGCACATCAACAACAAGATCAACAACTAATGTTAGCCAAAGCGAGATGAGCTAAAATGTAACGAGGGACCAGTATATAAACCCTCTCAAACTTTCTTAGCTTGTAGTTGGCCGTCAAAATTGCATTGATAAACGATAGGGAATAGTAGCCTGCTTGCCCTTCTGCAGCTTGCCTGCCAATGCATGTTTATCCCAAACCACGTTTTGACAACTGACTGGAAACTTGCCGGCCTGCCCTCCCATTTGATCGATGCCAAATACATTTGATTGACAACGACGAGATATGCTAACTGTGGATAACAGTCGTTCAAGTTCAGCATAGCTAGCTAGCAAAGTGATTCACATCTCTTGCTAGCTAACCAAATTAGACTTGCATCCTAACTGTCGCCAACGAAAAAGTTGGCCACTCACCCACTCGTCCAATGTCAATGACATCCCCCCATTAGCTAACTAATGTTAGTTAGGTTCAAGTGTTTATAGCTTGCTAAATAAATAGCTACATAAAGACAAAAGCTATTAGCCACGTTATGACTGATTTATGGTAATTGCCCTTGCTAGTTTGATTGTATTGACATTCCCAGCCTTAGTTATATTTGTCAGTTTTTGTCCAAAATATTTGGTCATTAAAACTGAAACCGTACATCCCGAAGGGCTGGAGGCAGCATACAATGTACCAGGCCAGCTGTGATTTACAACCTGATAGTAATATTTGTTGGACTACCAAGAAATGTATTGGTGAATTAGTCACTGAATTTTGAGTCAAATATAACCTATTTTAAAACCTTTTATGAAGTTGGTTTTGTAGCATAAATTGGGAATTTGATATGTTTTACTGATATTATGATTGTCTGTTTGTTTCATATCTACAAAGTAGTTAAAACGCTGTCAGTTCCACTTTAATTATTTAATAGGATATCTATACGTGACCCTTTGATACCTCGATAATTTGCAGATGTTTAAATCCATCAAAAGTGTGCTAGTTTAAGCATATGTCTGCTTCTACATCTGCATCGTTGCTGTTTGGGGTTTTAGGCTGGGTTTCTGTATAGCACTTTGTGACATCTGCTGATGTAAAATTGGCTTTATAAATACATTTGATTGGTTGATTGATATGCCTTTGGATTTGTTCTTCTTTCATCAGCCTGAATTTGATTGAGCAATTAAAGCCCTCCTCGTTTTTGACAGTGTGTATGGAGCACAATACCATGGAGGAGTTTACAACAGTTACATTTACATTTTAGTCATTTAGCAGACACTTGTATCCAGAGCAACTTACAGTTAGTGCATTCATCTTGAGTTACAGTAGCTAGCTGGCAAAACCACATATCTCAGTCATATTAAGTCCTCAATAAAGTACTTATCAGCAAAGTCTGTGCTAGTAGGAGGGAAAAAAATAGATATTTTTTCCCGTCATTTAGTAGATGCTCTTGTCCAGAGCGACTTACAGTAGTGAGTGTGTATACATTTTCATTTGTAATATTCCATAGGCTGGGATCTGCCCTAAGCAGCTGTTGCAAGAGCACATTTGTCACTGGCTGTCCACAGATTGCACAAATAATGACTGCTTGGCAACTTAGCCTACACTTCAATTCATCCAATATTGGGGTAAAATACATCCATACATTTGGGAACAGCCATCCACAACAAACACAATCCATAAGGTGCAAATGATTGAGAGGGCAGCAGTGTGATTCACATAATTGCTATGTAGATATCATTAATAGACCTAAGTGACATCCGTATCACCTGTATGCTAGCTAGTTTGGCACCGTGTTTGGTTATTTGGCTACATTAGCTAACGTTAGCTGGATAAAGTTGCACTGTATCTCACCGTGGTGTAGTCAGACATTCCTGACAGTCGTCAGACTTTTCCTACGAGTGAATGTGCCTAACGTTAGCGATTAGCACTAACTAGCTAACGTTAAATATACCTACCCTGGTGGACTAGCAGGCATGTCACCACACGTGGGGTCAGGGGAAAAGTCTGACTACACAAGCGTTGAGCTAATGTAACTAGCATCTGTTTTGTGCTTAGTGGGACTATCATTTGTTTTTCAACAGGACAATGACCCCAAAACACACCTCCAGGCTGTGTAAGGGCTATTTGACCAAGAAGGAGGGCGATGGAGTACTGCATCAGATGACCTGGCCTCCACAATCACCCGACCTCAACCCAACTGAGATGGTTTGGGATGAGTTGGACTGCAGATTGAAGGAAAGGCAGCAAACGAGTACACAGCATATGTGAAAACTCCTTCAAGACTGTTGGAAAAGCATTCTTCATGAAGCTAGATAAGAGAATGCCAAGAGTGTGCAAAGCTGTCATCAAGGCAAAGTGGGGCTACTTTGAAGAATGTCAAATATAAAATATATTTTGATCTGTTGAATACTTTTTTGGTTACTACATGATTCCATATGTGTTATTTCACAGTTGTGATGTCTTCACTATTATTCTACAGATTCTGTAGAAAATTGTAAAAATAAAGAAAAACCCTTGGCATTGGCAATTTTCCTATTTTGTTGCCTTACAAACTGGAATTAAAATGGATTTTTTGGGTTGTTTGAATTATTTTGATTTGCATAACATGCCTACCACTTTGAAGATGCAAAATAGTATTATTGTGAAACAAACAAGAAATAAGACAAAAAAACAGAACTTGAGCGTGCATAACCATTCACCCCAAAGTCAATACTTTGTAGAGACACCTTTTGCAGCATTTACAGTTGCAAGTCTCTTGGGGTATGTCTCTTTAAGCTTGGCACATCTAGCCACTGGGATTTATGTACATTATTCGAGGCAAAACTGCTCCAGCTCCTTCAAGATGGATGGGTTCCGCTGGTGTACAGCAATCTCAAATCAAATTTTATTGGTCACATACACATGGTTAATGCAAGTGTAGCAAAATGCTTGTGCTTCTAGTTCCGACAGTGCAGTAATATCTAACAAGTAATCTAGCAATTCCACAACAACTACTTAATACACACAAATCTAAAGGGGTGAATGATAATATGTACATATAAATATATGGATCAGCGATGGCCGAGCAGTATAGGCAAGGTGCAGTAGATGGTATAAAATACAGTAAATACATGTGATATGAGTAATGTAAGATATGTAAACATTATTAAAGTGGCATCGTTTAAAGTGACTAGTGATTGGGTCTCAATGTAGGCAGTAGACTTTCTGAGTTAGTGATTGCTGTTTAGCAGTCTGATAGCCTTGAGATAGAAGCCGTTTTTCAATCTCTGTCACGTATACCACCGAAGGTGGCTCCCCTTCCTGTTCGGGTGGCGTTGTCGTCGTCGCCGGTCTACTAGCTGCCACCGATCCCTTTTTCCTTTTCGTTTGTTTCTTTTTCCTTTTCGTTTGTTTTCACCTGTTCCTTGTTGGGGTTTTGGGATGGGTGTTATTTAAGTTTGTTTAGCCCGCTGGTGTTTGTGCGGGCTTGTGGTTATTTTATGTTAGTGATGTTTGTTTGTTTTGGGTTTTCGCTGTCCGGTATTTTTATAACAGTGGTTTTGGGTTTGTTGCGCCTGTGTTTTGGGCTTCACCCATGTTTGTACCTGCTACTGTGATTGAGGACATGAAAGCGTTTTTTCCCGTCTACCTTCTGCTCTCTGCGTCTGACTCCACACCCATCACTCTCCCGACGTTACAGAAGCCCGCATCACCATATGGAGTCAGCAGCAGCAGCAATCACCCCTCTCCCCACGATGGAGGAGAGAGTCCTTCATTATAAGTCCGCATCGGATCAGCGATGGATCAAATGATGGAGAGGATGGACCGTTGTGAGAGGAGTGGTCTCCCTACTACCCCACCTACCCTCCCACCAGCAACTCTACCATCTCCTCCAGCGGGATCAGGTGCCAGCGCTCTGCATATCATGCCTCCGAGGGAGTAAGATGGAGCGGCGGCGGGGTGCCAGGGATTCCTGTTACAACTAGAGCTCTACCTGGCCACCGTTCGGCCGGCTCCATCGGACGATGCCGTCTGGAACGGGCCCGACTCAGCGAGGGGCCACTACCTGGAGTTCATCCGCCGTTCCCGTTTCGATCATCCTCCGGAGGGCCAAGCAGCGGGTGAGAGGTTGTTCCTTCTCCGGCAGGGGACGAGGAGCGCGCAGGACTTCGCGCTGGAATTCCGGACCTTGGCCGCTGGAGACAGGGCCCTGATAGACCATTACAGGTGTAGCCTAAGAGAGGATGTCTGCAGGGAGCTGGCTTGTCGGTACACTATGCTCAGCTTGGATGAGCTGATCGACATGTTAATCTGGCTAGACCATCTGCTGGCTGCTCGCGGACGTTCTGAAAGGGTCCTGTCAGTTCCACCTCCTGGCGCCCCCACTCCCATCCCGATGGAGCTAGGAGGGGCTGCATCTAGGGAGACCGCAGGAGGAGGCTCCTCCTGTACCCATTGTGGCCGGAGAGGGCACACTTCCGGTCTGTGCTGGAGGAGTCCATATGGGAGTCAAGAGGGCAGGCAGAACAGTCCTCGGTCACCCCAGGTGAGTCAGCACCACACTCTCCCAGAGCTTCCTGTTGGTCACATGTTTTTGTTAATTTGTTTCCTGAAGTTTTTCCCGTCTCTCCAGCATAAGGCGCTAGTCGATTCAGGCGCAGCAAGGAATTTTATAGATCGCGGACTCGCCCAGAGGTTGAGGATTCCGTTAGTTAAGGTAGACCCCCCCTTCCCCGTGCACTCCTTAAATAGTTGACCGTTAGGGTCAGGGCTGGTCAGGGAGGCCACGATTCCTCTAGAGATGATTACGCGTGGGAATCATAATGAGCGGATTAGCCTGTTCCTTATCGATTCACCTGCGTTTCTTGTGGTGCTGGGGATTCCCTGGCTGGCTATTCACAATCATAGGATTTCGTGGAGACAGGGAGCTCTCCAGGGAGCACTCCAGGGGTGGTCTGATGAGTGTTCAGGCAGGTCTTTAGGAGTTTCCATCGGTGCGACAACGGTGGAGAGTCCAGACCAGGTTTCCACCTTGCGCATTCCTGCTGAGTATGCCGATTTGGCTACTGCCATCAGTAAGAAGAAGGCGACCCTATTACCACCCCATCGACAGGGGGATTGCGTGATAAACCTCCAGGTAAACGCTGCACTACCCAGGAGTCACGTGTATCCTTGGTCCCAGGAGGAGACTTTGGCTATGGAGACATATGTCACGGAAGCCCTGGAACAGGGGTACATTCGGCCCTCCATGTCACCTGTCTCCTCAAGTTTCTTTTTCGTGAAGAAAAAGAAGGGTGGTTTACGTCCGTGCATTGATTATCGAGGTATAAATTCCATCACTGTGGGTTTTAGTTACCCACTACCTCTCATCGCTATAGCGGTGGAATCATTTCACAGGGCGCGATTCTTCACGAAACTGGACCTCAGGAGCGCGTATAATCTGGTGCGTATTCAGGAGGGAGATGAGTGGAAAACCGTGTTTAGTACCACATCTGGCCATTATGAGTACCTCGTCATGCTGTACGGGTTAAAGAATGCTCCAGCCATCTTTCAATCCTTTGTTGATGAGATTCTCAGAGACCTGCACGGACAGGGTGTAGTGGTGTATATTGACGACATCTTGATCTACTCCGCTACATGTGCCGCACATGTGTCTCTGGTGCGCAAGGTTCTTGGGCGACTGCTGGAGCATGACCTGTACGTGAAGGCGGAGAAATGTGAGTTTTCCAAACGAACCGTTTCCTTCCTGGGTTATCGCATCTCCACCTCGGGGGAGGTAATGGAGGGTGACCACGTCAAGGCCGTGTGTAATTGGCCGACTCCGACCACGGTGAAGGAGGTGCAGCGGTTCTTAGGGTTTGCCAATTACTACCGGAGGTTTATCCGGGGCTTTGACCAGGTAGCGGCTCCTATTACCTCACTGCTGAAGGGGGGGCCGGTGCGTTTGCAGTGGTCAGCAGAGGCGGACGGAGCTTTCCGTTGTTTGAAGGCGCTGTTCACCGACGCGCCAGTGTTGGCGCATCCGGACCATTCTTTGGTATTCATAGTAGAGGTGGACGCATCCGAGGCTGGGGTTGGAGCTGTGCTCTCACAGCTGTGCTCTCACCCATGGAGCCTGACCTCGGGTTATCACCCAGAGAGTAATGGGCAGGTGGAGAGAGTGAACCAGGAAGTGGGTAGATTTCTGCGGTTGTATTACCAGGACCGGCCAAGGAAGTGGACGAGATACATCCCCTGTGCCCAGAACTCACTAAACCACTCCTCTACCAACATGTCACCATTTGAGTGTGTGTTGGGGTACCAGCCGGTTCTGGCACCATGGCATCAGAGCCAGACCAAGGCTCCTGCGGTGGAGGAGTGGGTGCAGCGCTCTAATGAGACATGGAGAGCCGTCCAGGAGTCATTGCGTCAGGCGAGTCAGGCGATACATTTGATTTCCATTGATAATTTTTGTGTGATTTTGTTGTCAGCACATTCAACTATGTAAAGAAAAAAGTATTTAATAAGAATATTTCATTCATTCAGATCTAGGATGTGTTATTTTAGTGTTCCCTTTATTTTTTTGAGCAGTGTATATACTGAGACCATGTGACAGATTATGTGACACTTAGATTGTACACAGGTGGACTTTATTTAACTAATTATGTGACTTCTGAAGCTAATTGGTTGCACAAGATCTTATTAAGGGGCTTCATAGCAAAGGGATAAATACAACACTTGCAACACTTTTCTGTTTAATTTTTTTATTTAGAACTTTGAAACAAGTTATTTTTTTCATTTCACTTCACCAATTTGGACTATTTTGTGTCTGTCCATTACATGAAATCCAAATAAAAATCCATTTAAGTTACAGGTTGTAATGCAACAAAATCGGGAAAAATGCCAAGGGGGATAAATAGTTTTGAAAGGCACTGTAGGTGTGTCCAAACTTTTGACTGGTAATGTAGACCAAAGCCCAGTCTATTTTACCATTACTAAAGTCAAGTCTGTGGGTTATTGTATTTTAATATAGATGTTACCAGTTTAGTAATCAACTTAGCTAGCTAGTAAAATAAACCCACACTCGGGTCTGCAGCTGCCGTTTTCCGTAGGGAAAGATAAATACAACAATGAATTTGTAAGATATATATACACACAGTATGTTTGTGTATTGTGCTCATGACTTAAGATTGGGTGTTGATGGCGCTAAATACATGGAAATTCTTGAGGGAAACCTGTTTAAAGAACGGGCAAAAATGCCAAGCTTATAGAGACGTACCCCAAGAGACTTGCATCTGTAATTTCTGCAAAATGTGGCTCTACAAAGTACTGACTTTGTAGGGTGAATAGGGTGAAATGCACGCTCAAGTAGTTTTTTTTGTCTTATTTTTTGTTTGTTTCAAAAACAATATTTTGCATCTTCAAAGTGGTAGGCATGTTGTGTAAATCAAATGATACAAAACCCCCCAAAATCTATTTTAATTCCAGGTTGTAAGGCAACAAAACAGGAAAAATGCTAAGGGGGGAGGGTGAATACTTTCGCAAGCTACTGTATGCCATTCCAGTGAACTACAGTGCATTCAGAAAGTATTCAGACCCCTTCACTTTTTCCACGTTTTGTTACATTAAAATGTATTCAATAGTTTTTTTTCCTCATCAATCTACAGGCAATACCCCATAATGACAAAGTGAAAACAGGTTTTTTGACATTTTTGCAAATGTCTTAATTATAAATCTTCTTAAGGATCCGCCCCTTTTTACCCAATTTTCGCCTAAAATGACACACCCAAATCTGACTGCCTGTGTCTCAGGGCCTGCAGCAAGGATATGCATATTCTTGGTACCATTTGAAAGGAAACACTTTGAAGTTTGTGGAAATGTGAAAGTAATGTAGGAGAAAATAACACAATAAATCTGGTAAAAGATAATGCAAAGAGAAAAACCACCATTCTCTTATTATTATTATTATTTTACCATGATCTTTTAAATGTAAGAGAAAGGCCAAAACATATTTTTCCAGCCTAGATTTTGGCCACTAGATGGCAGCAGCGCACGTGCAAAGTTTTGGGCTGATCCAATGAACCATTGCATTTCTGTTCAAAATGTTCTATCAAGACTGCCCAAATGTTTCAAATTTGTTTATTAATAACTTTTCATATTCAAAATTGTTAACTCGCCTAAAACAATAACAGGGTATTCTTTCACAGTAATAGCTACTGCAAATTGGACAGTGCAGTTAGATTTAACAATAATTTAAGCTTTCTGGAAAATGTTCTTGTTAGTTACAACCTCATGCTAGTCACATTAGCATACGTCAACCGTCCCGTGGATGGGACACTGATCCTCAAAATAAAAAACAGAATTACCTTATTTACATAAGTATTCAGACCCTTTGCTATGAGACTCGAAATGGAGCTCAGGTGCATCATGTTTCAATTGATCATCCTTGATGTTTCTACAACTTGATTGGAGTCCACCTGTGGTACATTCAATTGATTGGACATGATTTGGAAAGGCATACATCTGTCTACAGTTGAAGTCGGAAATTTACATACAACTTAGCCAAATACATTTAAACTCAGTTTTTCCCAATTCCTAACGTTTAATCCTAGTAAAAATTCCCTGTCTTAGGTCAGTTAGGATCACCACTTTATTTTAAGAATGTAAAATGTTAGAATAATAGTAGAGAGAATTATTTATTTCAGCTTTTATTTCTTTCATCACAATCCCAGTGGGTCAGAAGTTTACATACACTGAATTACTATTTGGTAGCATTGCCTTTAAATTGTTTCATTTGGGTAAAACGTTTTGGGTAGCCTTCCACAAGCTTCCCACAATAAATTGGGTGAATTTTGGCCCATACCTCCTGACAGAGCTGATGTGACTGAATCAGGTTTCTAGGCCTCCTTGCTCGCACACGCTTTTTCAATTCTGCCTACACGTTTTCTATAGGATTGAGGTCAGGGCTTTGTGATGGCCACTCCAATACCTTGACTTTGTTGTCCTTAAGCCATTTTGCCACAACTTTGGAAGTGTGTTTGGGGTCATTGTCCATTTGGAAGACCCATTTGCGACCAAGCTTTAACTTCCTGACTGATGTCTTGATGTTGCTTCAATATATCCACATTATTTTCCTTTCTCATGAAGCCATCTATTTTGTGAAGTGCACCAGTCCCTCCTGCAGCAAAGCACCCCCACAACATGATGCTGCCACCCCCATGCTTCATGGTTGGGGTGGAGTTCTTCGGCTTGCAAGCCTCCCTCTTTTTCATCCAAATATAATGATGGTCATTATGGCCAAACAGTTCAATTTTTGTTTCATCAGACCAGAGGACATTTCTCCAAAAAGTATGATCTTTGTCCCCATGTGCAGTTGCAAACCGTAGTCTGGCTTTTTTATGGCGGTTTTTGGAGCAGTGGCTTCTTCCTTGCTGAGCCTCCATTCAGGTTATGTCGATATAGGACTCGTTTAACTGTGGATATAGATACTTTTGTATCTGTTTCCTCCAGCATCTTCACAGGGTCCTTTGCTGTTGTTCTGGGATTGATTTTAACTTTTCGCACCAAAGTACATTCATCTCTAGGAGACAGAACGCATCTCCTTCCTGAAATGTATGACGGCTGCGTGGCCCCATGTGTTTATACTTGCGTACTATTGTTTGTACAAATGAACGTGGTACTTTCAGGCATTTGGAAATTGCTCCCAAGGATCAACCAGACTTGTGGAGGTCTACCATTTTGTGGAGGTCTTGGCTGATGTCAAGCAAAGAGGCACTGAGTTTGAAGGTAGGCCTTGAAATACATCCACAGGTACACCTCCAATTGACTCAAATGATGTCAATTAGCCTATCAGAAGCTTCTAAAGCCAATACATCATTTTCTGGAATTTTCCAAGCTGTTTAAAGGCACAGGCAACTTAGTGTATGTTAACTCTTGACCCACTGGAATTGTAATACAGTGAATTATAAGTGAAATAATCTGTCTGTAAACAATTGTTGGAAAAATTACTTGTGTCATGCACAAAGTAGATGTGCTAACCGACTTGCCAAAACTATAGTTTGTTATCAAGAAATGTGTGGAGTGTTTGAGAAACGAGTTTTAATGACTCCAACCTAAGTGTATGTAAACTTCTGACTTCAACTGTATAAGGTCCCACACTGACAGTGCATGTCTGAGCAAAAACAAAGCCATGAGGTTGAAGGAATTGTCCGTAGAGCTCTGAGACAGGATTCAATCGAGGCACAGATCTGGGGAAGGGTGCCAAAAGATTTCTGCAGCATTGAAGGTCCCCAAGAACACAGTGGACTCCATCATTTTTAAATGGAAGAAGTTTGGAACCAACAAGACTTTTCCTAGAGCTGGCCGCCCAGCCAAACTGAGCAATCAGGGGAGAAGGGCCTTGGTCAGGGAGGTGACCAAGAACCCGATGGTAACTCTGACAGAGCTCCAGACTCTTCAAAAGGTTCACCTTCCAACAGGGCAATGACCCTAAGCACACTGTCAAGACAACACAGGAGTGGCTTCGGGACAAGTCTCTGAATGTCCTTGAGGGGCCCAGCCAGAGCCTGGACTTGAACCGATCGAACATCTCTGGAGAGACCTGAAAATAGCTGTGCAGTGACTCTCCCCATCAAATCTGACAGAGCTTGAGAGGATCTGCAGAGAAGAATGGGAGAAACCCCTCAAATACAGGTGTGCCAAGCTTGTACCGTCATACCCATGAAGACTCGAGGCTGTAATCGCTGCCAAAGGTCGCTTCAACAAAGTACTGAGTAAAGGGTCTGAATATTTCTGTAAATAAGGTATCTTTTTTTTTTTATAATACATTTGGAAAAGTTTGTTAACCTGTTTTGGCTTTGTCATTATGGTTTATTGTGTGTTGATTGATGAAAAAAAAAACATAACGTAACAAAATTTAGCAAAAGGGAAGGGGATTGAACACTTTCCAAAAGCTGTAAATCAGGTTTGATTTGATTGATGACATTACAGCTGTAGAATATTTAATACTGTAATTTTAACTAGGACAAGTTCAGTTTTTCTATGAACTTTTAATTGATAACTTGACATATCCATCCTGAGCTGGGCCTTCTCCTTGGCAGAGGGTAACTTGGGGAGAGGAATGAAGTGGGCGGCATTGGATAAAGCGGCGATAAAAGTTGGCAAACCCCAGGAAGTGTTGCAGCTCCACCCTGGACGTAGGCTGAGGCCATCCTCCACCACTTTCACCTTCTTGGGATGCATCTGGACACTCCCAGCAGAGATTATGTAGCCCAGAAAGGTAATGGTGGGGTGATAGAACTTGCAATTTTCCACCTTAACGAACAACTGGTTTTCCAGAAGGTGCTGGAGAACCTGCTGGACATTTAGCATGTGTTCTTTGGGGGAGTGGGAGAAGACGAGGATGTCATCAAGGTAGACGAAGACGAACTGGTTCAGCATGTTGCGTAGAAGCAATTCAATAGCAATTCACCATAGCCTGGAACATGGTAGGAGCGTTGGTGAGGCCAAAGGCCATGATCAGATATTCATGGTGGCCGCGTTGAAGGTGGTCTTCCACTCGCCCCCCTCTCATATCCACACCAGGTGGTAGGTGTTTCATTCATCCAGCTTGGAGAAGATCATGGCCCCCTGGAGCGGCTTGAAGGCTGAGGAAGTGAGTGGTAGTGGTAGTGGATAACAGTTCTTCACTATGTTGTCATTGTGTCCCTGGTAGTCAATGAGCAGGGTCTTGTCCTTCTCCACGAAGAAGAACCCTGCACCAGCGGGAGAGGAGGAGGGACAGATAAATCCTGTAGCTAGGGAGTCCCCAATGTAGTCCTCCATAGCCTTGGTCTCTGGTCCAGACAGCGTGTACAAGCGTTTCCGGGGCAGCGTGGTACTGGTGAGGTCAATCCCGCAGTCATGGGGTGGTGCGGCAGAAGGGAAGAGGCCGGGCTTGCTGAACACCTCCTGCTGGAGGTCCTGGTAGTCTGCGGGAATGGCAGAGAGGTCCGGAGCCACCTCCGAGGTCCCAGGAAGATATCCCAGGGCAGGATGCACCGATTTCAGACAATGGGCGTGGAACAGACTCCAGCGCATGATAGCCACCGTAGACCAGTTGATGAGTGGATTGTGTAACTGGAGCCAGGAGAATCCCAAATCTCAATCCCATGTGAAATCTGGGGGGACTTGATGAGCAGGAACTGAATGGTCTCGCTATGATTCCCTGACACACGAAGGTTGATGGGAGTGATGGTATGGGTGACGCAACCTATAGGGCGCCCGTCCAGCGCTCTAACATCCACGGGACTGGAGAGAGGCTGAGTGGGGATGTTCAGCTCGGAAGCCAGTGTGGCATCCAAAAAGCTCTCATCGGCCCCAGAGTCAATGAGGACCCGGAGATATTTGGACTGGTTTCCCCACAGCAGAATGACAGGAAAAGGGGTGCGAGTAAGGGAAGCAGAAACATTCTCCATATGGCCCTCCAGAGTACTCGCTCTCTGGTGAGCCTGGTCCTTTACCGGGCACGAGGACACAACATGACCAAAAAAGTCCCGTAATACAGACAGCTCCTTTTGCTGATCCTGTGCTGCCATTCCAGCTCTGCCTAGTTGCATGGGCTTGGGAAACAGTGCCTCGGGCCCTGTTCGTTGACTCTCGAGGAAGGTTGGGAAACCTCGGGTGCTCTCGGCCACGTCGGGTTCATCCGGGATGGCTCAGAGGCAAGGTGGAATCCCTGGACGTGTGAGTGACATTGAATTCCCTTTCCATCTGTCGTTCCCGCAGTCGCCCATCGATGCGGATGGTCAAAGCGATGAGGGAGTCAAGAGTCGTGGGTAATTCCCGAGCCGCAAGCTCGTCCTTAACCTCCTCTGAGACGCCGTGCAGGAACATGTCAAACAATGCTTCCGGGTTCCATGCATTCTACGCTGACATGTAGAAATCTATTGCATAGTCGGCCACTGTGCGGGTGTCCTGCCGGAGCTGGATTAGCTTCCGGGCAGCTCCTCTCCCGGAGAGCGGGGCATCAAAAACCTTCCTCACCTCCCCATGAACCCCTCCAGGCTCATGCATATGGTCGGCCCAGGTAAGAGCCCTTCCAAACATGATGAGGTAGGCTATTCTGGAGCAATCCGAGGGGAAGGAGGAGGGCTGAAGCTCAAAAATGAGGACTCACTTAGCTAAAAACACCTGCCAGGTGCTCGGCTCTCCATTAAAGCATTCCGGGGGAGGTAACTGGGCTCCCAGGAAGGTGGGGTGGACGGTGACGCGGCTCTGCTAACCGCCGAGTTAATGAGTTGCGGTTACCACCGTGCAGGCTGCCCCCCAGCCAACCCGCGGAATTGCTCCAGCAGCATGTCCAACGCCCAGTCATGTTGCTCAGCCAACGTTTGGACCCCCTCCATCAGCCCACAAAGAAACTCCTCATGCCTACCAATGGAGGCTCCTTGGGAGGAGATGAAGTTGAGCACCTGGCCTGGGTCTGCTGGGTAAGTCATGGCCAGTTCGTATTATCAGGTTTAAGGTAAGACCCCGATGCAGACCGTGTTGAATAAACAATAGTTTAATGATCCAATAGGGGCAGGCAAGAAAGGTCAAGGCAGACAGGGGTCAGTAACCAGAGGTGAGGCAACGGTACCGGACGGCAAGCAGGCTCAGAGTCAGGGTAAGCAGAGGTCAAAAATCCAGGGGGGGGGGGGGGGGGGGGGGGGGGGCAAAGGTACAGGTCGGTAGACAGGGTCAGGGGCAGGCAGAATGGTCAGGCAGGCGGGCTCGGAGTCAGGACAGGCAGAGGTCAAAACCAGGAGGAAGAGAAAAGAGAGACTGGGGAAAAGCAGGAGCTGAGAAACAAATCGCTGGTTGACTTGACAAACAAGATGAACTGGCAACGGACAAACATAACACCGATATATCTACACAGGGGATAATGGGGAAAATGGGCAACATCTGGAGGGGGGTGGAGACAATCACAAGGACAGCTAAAACAGATCAGGGTGTGACACATGTAGTGGGAAGGATACTATCAATCAAGACTGTGTGAATGCAGGTACCACTCCATATAAATAAATACTGTGCTTTTGAAGATTTGTCTCTGGTCATGCAACCACAATGCAGGCTGGATGTCTAAATGTCAATTCTGAATGTCAATAGACATTTAGATTCATTCTCATCAGTGACAACATTCTAGAACTGAGTTATCACTCATTTAAGCATCTAGTAATCTGGTTAAGGATTTTTTATAATTAATGAATTGTATTGCTAAGATGCTCAAACTTAACTTAATAGCTACACTCACCGACACAGGATAAACTTTATCCCTCATCCTGGCCCTGACCAAACCGGTAAGTTGCCTCTCACTATAGCTGCACTTCTCCACATGGTCAGACTTATCGCGGTCTTCTCCCCTTTTAACGGTCTCTTGCTCATACTTGAAAATTGCCATAAGATCTGAAATAGACTCCAAAGTCGACATACTGTATACCAAATGATCTAGGTAAAGTAATAGAAAATAAATGTTTTGTCTACTGCTCTGCTAACTAGCTAGCGAAAGTGTAGTCAGTGGCTAGCTAAGACAGAGAAAGGGGACAGAAGATGTCAAATACGTTATTCAATTCATTTCAATAGAGCGCATGGATTCATCAGGTTTTCTGATTGCGCTGGTGAACGGTAGCTGACAGTGTCGGCTAGAGATGACATGCAGGATCTTCTTGCAGGAATTGGTAGTCTTGCTGAGGTCTTCTCTGTTGCTAATCAGCATTTTGAATTTTGAGGCAAATATATTCATAGAACTCACCTTGTCCGAGAAAAGAATTACACGGTTATCAAACATCACACCAAGATAAGCCGACACCAAACACAATAATGATTGGAACCACTTCTGTGTTTGACCACTAGGTTTTATGGGATGCATCCACTGTGGAGGACAATAATGTTCTCTGGCTTGTGGTCAGACTCGCTCAGGTGGAACAAACTTAAATTTGGGCCTTTTCATTTTTTATTTGAATGTCATTTAGAAAACAGAAATGTGTCAAATAATTTTTTCATTCTTTCTGAATTAAAATTAATCAAAAGTATCTCTAATCTGATTACAGTATTTTAGCTAGTATTTTAGTCATGGAAATAATTATACGTTTTGAACTGACCAAATAGTTTCAAATTACATGCAACTTAACAGTTACATATCACAAAATGTCGATTTGAAACATTTTGGAAATCAGAACAACCTTGAGGGAATCTTATTTGAGTCAGAAAATGATCTTCATATGATAGGGAAGATATACAAAACCTTGCAGAGAGCATATCTAATTGACAATCTCTTAGAAAACAATATACACTGTTGGAACCAAGACTTAAAAAGAACTGATGCTGGCACAAGATGGAAGGAAAGATGGAGCATAACTAACAAAGTTGCAGTTAATGAAAATGTCCGCTTAATCCACTATAATCCAATATATAGAATATATTATACAAGAGACTAAATTAACTAATTCTACAGCACAACGGCAGAGTCATGTCTTAAGGTAAAACTAATAATGACTCAATAATTCATACTTTTTGGGAATGCTATAAAGTCCAGAAGTTGTGGGCGGAACTAGGAAGTTGGTTGTCAGAAGTATTATAATGTAAACCTTTAAATCCGTTTGTCTGCATATTTCAAGACATGGCATACGGGGTTGTAGTGCGACCCAATGGGCTGGACGATTTTCTTCTCATCACTTATCTTGAAAAAAACGTATACTAAAAACGTGGAAATCATTCAATCAGCCATCATAAACACAATGGAAAAATCTCATGAGTGACTGAGAAAAAACTAATTGGTTCAATTTAATAAGGCCAAGTGGCAAACAATAATGCAGGCAATAGGGATGGGGGTGTGAGCATGCATTTCTGGGCAGATGAGATGTAGTCATTGTTTGTGTGCGTCTTTAATTTGTTGTTTGTATGTATAAGTTTGTATCTGGAGTGGATTTTGATTTAGATTTTATTTATTTAAAAAAAAAAAAAAATGTGTAGCCTCAATTAGTCTTTGGCTATGCTGGATTAAGTGATATGACATGCTATTCTATAAAATAATTTATCCGTAATTAATATTATCTGATTGAGCTAATCATGTAAATGTAATTAACTAGAGAGTCAGGGCACCACGAAAGAATATTTATAGAGCTGTTATCTTCCGAAGAAACTCTTAAAGACCTAGTAATATTTTACATCAATGGCAGTCAATATTAATCCTCACCTTAATTCAGTCTCATCTGAAAGTTGTACAATCTTGGTTATCTGCATGAACCCTGCCTAACAAGTTGAATCAGCAATACAAAATTGGGTTTAATTATTTATTTACTAAATACCCAACTAATCACACAGAATTATACATACACATAATTAATCATAACTTGTTAATAAATTACGTCATAAAGGAAAACGTCCCTAGCGGGCGGAACAGATATGACACTTGTTACACAAAAGAAAAGGGGCTGGGTTTGAGTGAAAGAGCGGGAAGACTGAGGAACACAGGGAGAAGCTGTACTATCATAAATATCTTATGCATTCTAAATTACCGCCCATTTGGAAAAGGAAAATGCAATAATGGCGACCCGTCATTCAGGGCAGGTGGGGCACCTGTTTTGAGCCCCACATTTATTGCATCTTTTTTTGTCAAATGAAGAGAAATAATGAAGATAAATTATAGATAAACCGTATTGGTGCTCATCGTCCATTGTCATCATCGTCCATAAACATTACATAAGTTGGAAATTGCAAATTCAACAATGAGTGGTTTGGAAGGAATCGTGACAGTGGCTAACTGCAAGCAATGCAACGGGGAAATCATTAATAATCAAACTGGGAAAATGTGTTTTGAATGTCCAACTCGTAATTGTAAATCCAGCCTCTCTTTCTTTGATGCCTCCTTCCTGTTCAAGTGAGCACATCACAACAAGGTGAGTCCTATAATGTCTTATATGCTGCTGCATAAATGATGTAATATGCCAGGGAGATATGTATACTGTAGCTAAGAAAGTAATACTAAGTGTATGTTGTCTAGTAAGATATTAGTAGCCCATGTGCCTCACCCTAATAATTTGGTATATATTCACCTCTTAATTTCGACTATTGTTCTGACTCGGTGGTGCACATCTAGCCTATAACCTGTTTTTGAGAAATGTAGTCATCAAATATTGTAAGAGCTTTCATTGTCTGCTTGTATGCCCTCTTTATTTATCTTACGGTTCTGACTTGGTGGCAGGTAATGAGGCTGAATGAACTGTTTTGCTGCCAGACAAGGTTCCACTGATAGCCAGGTGTAGCAGTGGTAAGGTGTTGGGACTGCTGTTGGGACAGCTTTATGTAGGTCCTAACAGTTTGTGGGAACCGTTTGTCATCGTTATAGTGTAATTAATGTATTGTTTAATGTTGTGTTGTGTAGTGGCTTTGCTGGCATGCATCCCACTTTTTTTTTTTTTGCCTCACCAAGATTTACATGCTGAAATTGCCACTGAAGTTATTGCATAGCTTCAATAGCACTCACACTGATATAGGTGCTAGGCCTACTGTAAATTGCATTATGGCTGAGCATGGACAAGCAAAAAATTGCCAATAAGCAAGATTAAATGCATTGATAAGGCATAAAAAGATAATGAACAAATCGAATCAAATTCTAAACAAAACAACTACTTGCTTTAAATAGCCATGTCACACTTACAGGCCCCATCTGTAAGTGAGAATGTCCACTAAACAAATACATTTCTGCTGCTACCAAATAGGCCTATTTTATATGAACATAATCGTAACCATTTTACAGATCAGATCACATTCACACATCTCCAGACAATGCATTGCATGTGCCCTACGGACGATGCACCCATAAATACCAGGGAGGTGAATCATTCTAATAAGATTGGTTGTAATAAAAGTAAATGAAAAACAAGCAATCTGTTTTTTTTTTGTAACAACAACAATAAATAAACGTCAAATGTAATTGTATCATAAAATCAGCAGGATAAATAAGACACATATTGCTTTTGAACCAGCCTTCTTTATAGTAGGCTGAAGAAAGGGCTTGTGTTTTAAACAATGAAAGGGAAAAAAAAACAATCCATTGTTGCACGTTACAGATAACTTCTAAATACGAGGGTTACTGGTATTCGCAGAGGTTCTAATCTCTCGTTTCATGATGGTCATGGACACGTAGCCTACATCATGGAGGGGGTTTTAGGCACGTGCTAAATGGGCCCTGCATGGCAAAAATTATGTGAACCTGCTTACAAAGTGTACATAAAAAGGGAATGTCAGCTCACTGTTTTACTCTCAAACTTTATACTCTAATAAAGCTTCGGTGATTAAGCTTCATTTCCAAGAGGTTTCAGGAGTCAAACCCTTTATCGGCCATCTCAACTACTTTGTGATTGCATTGGGCAGGACAAAAAAAAAGGGGAGGCTATGCTTGGTTTTTAACCAAATAAAACAAAAACATTTCTAAATATGAGGTACAGTATAAAGGCACCTAAAGCACATTAGGCTACTCATGTTCCATGCACATACGGGCAAAGTGCATCACGGCTGGATAGGCTGCATTTCCCCTGTCAAGATTCATGCCATAACAAACTGCGTTACCACTAAAACCAGCTTGTGGTTGGTCTTAAATATCCCTATCAGCAATACCTGAAATACCGAAATGATCACTTTGGATCATGTATTTCCTTCCCATGTTTCCGCTCTTCCCGTCTGAGTGCAAGCGAGCTGATATAAGACAGGTAAATTGCCAAACCTGGCGTCAGGGTTGGAAAATGCCAGTGCGGCAGTTTTTACATGCAAACTAACAGGTGTTTGACACTAGTGCCGCCTTAACGGCAGCCGAAAAAAACACATGTTGCCTTAATGCCAGTGAAAATAGAGCCCAGAGTCCTCATGCCATCTTCTTCCACACGGCAGACCTCGCACATGCATTGTCCCTCATCTACCTCAGACCACAAAATAACACACAAACACGCACACACACACACACACACACACACACACACACACACACACACACACACACACACACACACACACACACACACACACACACACACACACACACTGAGAATAAACAAGCCAACAGCCCTGAGGTCCCATCTGACCTAACTAGCGCACACACACACACACTGAGAAAACAGGCTAATCCTGGCTAGCAGGAGGAAGGACAGCTAACAACCTCATTACAGACACTGCAGAGAGGATGTTTACCAAGCAACAAACAACAGTTCCTTCCTCTCACCAGGAGCCTCCTTAAGTGTGGAGAGAACAAATAGCCTTCATGCTGAGTTCGAAGACAACCATGAAGTGAGAGAATCAGTTTAAAGGCTCAGTGCAGTCAAAAACGTGATTGTACTGTATTTTATATATATTTCCACACTATGAGATTGGAATAATACTGTGAAATTCTGATAATGACGATAATGCCATTTCCTTATTAGTGTAAGAGCTGTTTGAAAAGACTGCCTGAAATTTCTGCCTGTTTTAGTGGGATCGAGTTATGGCCTTTCTGGTGACATCAACAGGCGGTAAATTTGTAAACAGACCGCAAATAACAGCTAGTTTTGCCCTTTTCCCTCCCCACTCAGACCACTCCCAGACAGTCCTCGAAAAATGATTGCTTGAGAAATTGCTATTTTTGTTTCACTTTGACAATTTTACAGTAAGGTACTTAATTGTTACTCAGAAATGATTTGATATTGAGATAAAAACAGCTGCAATGGACCTTTAACCAAAGTGGGGAAAAGTAAGTGCCAGATGAGTGAGAGGGTGAAAAGAGAAGAGGAGGTCCAGAATGAAGGTCAAGGGAGAGACAATGACAATGGGCTCGATTTTAACAAACCTAACGCAATGGTAAATCTGAGAGCTGGTGGTAGCGCTTATAGGTCAGGGGGTGTGTCGGAGATATTTTTGTTATTTTCACAGCCAGAATTATGAGTGGAGTAGCTGGCGATGGTGTGAAAGGGCTGGGTTTTAATTCATAAACAAGCTGTAGGTGTGACGAGGGCTTGGCCACTAATTGGCCAATGAACACATTCCATGGCTTAACACGCATGCGTTTTATCTCAAGTTTTGAAGGTTATTGATGGTCTTTGCGTTGTCATCAACTCCATTTAGGCTGGGAGGAATATTCTAATCCTGGTCCATTGTGGATTGATACTACAGTTTATTACATGGCATAGGCTACGGTAACAAGTAATAACAAAACAAAAATCTGTGTTTGCTCAATAGCCTACATTAGGTGTTAGTGTTGGCAGTCAACATTGTTGTAATTGGCTTCAACAAGCCTAGCCGTATAGGTCTTTACGAATCACAATTCTGCTAAATAAGAATTACTAGGCTTCCGTCGATTGTATTGTATGTCTGAGGCATGTTCTCAATAAGCAAAATTTAGCCTAGGCCTATACCATAAGAGGCTGGTGGGAGGAGCTATAGGAGGACAGGGTCGTTGTAATGCCTGGAATGGAAAACAAGCTGTTTCTAAATAGGATGGGGTCAAAAGGGTGATATCATCAATTCCATCTTTCATTTCACGTAGGCCTAAATGTCATTACTCATAACATTCGCACATCTATACAAAATCCTAGGCTCCTGTCAATTTCATTGTTACCTACAGTGCCTTTGGAAAGTATTCTGACCCCTTGACTTGTTCCATATTTAGTTACGTTACAGCCTTATTCTAAAATGTATTACATCGTTTTTTTTCTTCCACTCAGCAATCTACACACAATACCTCATAATAACAAAGCAAATGTATTAAATATCATGTTTACACAAGTATTCAGACCCTTTACTCAGTACTTTGTTGAAGCACCTTTGGCAGCGATTACAGTGTTGAGTCTTCTTGGGTATGATGCTACAAGCTTTACATACCCGTAGTTGCGGACTTCCTTTCTCTGCAGATCCTCTCAAGCTCTTTCAGATTGGATAGGGAGCGTTGCTGCACATCTATTTTCAGGCCTCTCCAGAGATGTTTGATCACGTTCAAGTCCGGGCTCTGGCTGGGCCACTCAAGGACATTCAGAGACTTGTCTCGAAGCCACTCCTGCATTGTCTTGGCTGTATGCTTAGGGTCGTTGTCCTGTTGGAAGGTGAACCTTCACCTCAGTCTGAGGTCCTGAGCGCTCTGGAGCAGATTCTCATCAAGGATCTCTCTGTACTTTGCTCCGTTCATCTTTCCCTCGATACTGAGCAGTCTCCCAGTCCCTGCTGCGGAAAAACATCTGCCACCACCATGCTTCACCGTAGGGATGGTGCCATGTTTTTTCCAGACGTGATGCTTGCCATTCAGGCAAAATAGTTCAATCTTGTTTTCATCAGACCAGAGAATCTTGTTTCCCATGGTCTGAGTCCAAGCAGGCTGTTGTGCCTTTTACTGAGGAGTGGCTTCCATCTGGACACTCCACCATAAAGGCCTGATTGGTGGAGTGCCACAGAGATGGTAGTCCTTCTGGAAGGTTTTTCCATCTCCACAGAGGAACTCTAGATCTCTTTTAGAGTTACCATCGGGTACTTGGTCACCTCTGTGACCAAGGCCCTTCTTCCCCGATTGCTCAGTTTGGCCCGAGTTGCCAGCTCTAGGAAAAGTCTTGGGGTTTTCAAACTTCTTCCATGATGGAGGCGACTGTGTTCTTGGGGACCTTCAATGCTGCAGAAATGTTTTGGTACCCTTCCCCAGATCTGTGCCTGGACACAATCCCATCTCGGAGCTCTATGGACAATTACTTCGACCTCTTGGCAATCAAGTTGTAGAAACATCTCAAGGATGATCAATGTAAACAGGATGCACCTGAGCTCAATTTTGAGTCTCAAAGGGTCTGAATACTTATGTAAATAAGGTATTGCTGTTTTTTATATTTAATACATTTGCAAAAAATGTATAAAAACCTGTTTTCTCTTTGTTATTATGGGGGTAAGGTGTGTAGATTTCTGAGGAATTATTTGATTGAATCCATTTCAAAATACGGCTGTAATGTAATGAAATGTGGGAAAAGTCAAGGGCTCTGAGTACTTTCCGAATGCATTGTATTAATATGTCATTATAGGAGGACTGAATAGTTTGGACTGGAGGAGCGTGACCTTGGTAATCGGTCGAGGGGCGCTCTTTGAAAATGAGGCTGGATAGCCTACTTGAACAAGCGAAATTAAGTGTGCAGGTATGTGAATTGTGAATTATGAAAAAGCCTGATGGCAAATTTTTTTAAAAATATTTCAAAGCACTCTCAGTAGACCATTTAAATGCATTTATTCATAGGCTACTTTGCTAATGGCCTTGGATAAAACGTTACACCTATGTGATTCCGCTAAACCAGGTTAGGCTACGCTTGGTTTATAATCAAATTAGACGAAATGGGGGGAAACCAATCGTTTTTTAAAAGGTTTCTAAATACGACATTCACCGGCACAAAAGGCCCATCTCCCTTCCACTGTGCATCATGGATGGATAGGCTGCGCTTCCGCTCTCAAAACCCCATGCCATTATCAACTGGGCTACGGTTAAGTTCTGCTTTTTGTGGATCTAAAAAAGTTCAATTAGCCTTGAATAAAATGGTGGCTTTTTTTTTTAAGGTCACACTTCAAATATTGCCACCTCTCCCACATCAGCACAAACGAGATGATGTTAGACAGGTAAATTGCCAAACCTGGCGTTAGAGCTGGAAAATGCCAGTGGACCAGTTTTGTTTTTAATGATGGAATTGCGAACTAACATGCATTTGACACTTGCGCCTCCTTAGTGCACGCCGAAGATAGAGCCCAGAGTAGCGTTAATACCACACTCGCACACTGTGGAAATGCCTATGTCTTGGCGAGAGAGATATGAGAGAGATATCTCATCCATATGGACGAGACACTGAGGTGAGGACTGCTTGGGAACGTAATCCAGCAATTCTGAACGAATGTCACAGGGTGGGCTCCCATGCGTGCGTTCACACACACAATCTTAGGTAAAGTGCTGTCTGAGTGCGTTGGTTCGTTTTGGAATTCCAAAGGTGTGTATGTTGGGGCTGTGTCACACGTGGAAGTTATATTTGGAATTAATAGTTTAAGTTCTAGGTAACCACCATCCCTTACACGCATACAAACACAGACACACACACTCACACACATTCACTCTTTCACTCGCACGCAGATGTGCGCACACACACACACACACACACACGCACACACACCTCTACCCTCCTGTTCTTCATCCCTTTGCCTGCAGGCGGATACTGTGTACACACACATAGACACACACACACACACCTCTACCCCTTCCTTCCTTTTACTTCAGTCATACAGTATATTCATCAGTATTCCACATACAAACTCAGACACACAGAGAAGCTTCGGGTTTGTCGCAGATTATGGTCATATCTAAGCCAAGATCCAAATGTTTCTTTCATCTTTACACATTTCCTATTGTCAAGATCTCTCAGCCCAGTCCTGCACACCTGTAATAGTCAGGGACCAACTTTGAAAATGGTACTTCGGTCAGCCAATAAAGATAAACTAAACTCCTTTGACTGCATTTACCCATGCAGCCCAATTCTGATCTTTTGCCAATGTCTTTTGTCTTTTGACAAATCAGATCCAATCTTTTGCCAATAATTCGCAAAAAGATCAGAATTGGACTGACTGTGTAAACACCGCCTTAGAGTCTAAATGAATAAACAAATTTGAGTGCTAGGGTGTGTTTCAGATCTATCCAGATAGACTGATGAATGCATTAGGCTGTTCTTTATGTAAAACGATGTACTCAGCAAATCTCTCTTACCAGTCTTCCTTGTATTACTGTCCTGTAAACAATACAGCCCTATCATCAGTACCGTGCTGCTGTGTCTATTATCAGGCCATCACTCACTTCCTTATTGAATTATGCTAATACCAATGAAAGCCTGATGGATGACTGACAGCAGGCTGAGCCAATCAGTGTCATCACTCCAATGGGCGAAGCATTGGTTAATCATTCCCTGCCTCCCGTACTTACTTCCTGATAACAGTATCCTTCAGTCTCTGGCTCCGTAATGAACTGTAATATAGCAGAGTAATGATGACGCACAGATATTGTAATCAATATCCACCTTATGCATATTTTATCCACGCGGCGACACAGCCAGGGAAGAGGAGGAGGAGATGAGAGGTGATTAAAACCTATAGCTCTCTGTGTGGTTTGATGAATGGGCTTGTGACAGAAAGATTATTGAGTTACAAGACAAACGGAGCTCTGAGAATGACGGAGGAGAAGTGCCTCACGCTTCATCCAGTCACTCACATGCACACAGACATTCACAGCAAGCTAATGCAAAAGGAGCACGCACAATGTTGGATACCTCAGGTCACTTCCAATCACCCAGGCTGCTATATGGGAAATGAGGATCCTCTGTGTGATAGGACTCAGTCACATTCTGTTCATTCACTCAGTCTGTTCGTTCTGAATACGGCGCTTATCCTGTCTTATTGCACACCCCCATAGTAGTCTCTCTAACACACACACACACACACACACACACACAAAGCTATCCTCTCACATGGCATGTTATTCAAAACATGATCCTTTACCATCTTCGAGCAAACAGTCATCTACTCTCACAGCCAGCTAGTTCCAGTGCACCGTTGCTGATCTAAATTAATCTCTTTATTTTTGATGAGTGGACTTGAGAGAGAGAGAGAGCTCCCCTTTCATCTCTTTGCTAGCCTATTGAAGGACATATAAGGACAAAGCATCCCTCCCTACCTCTCTGCCCAAAAGCACCATTTTGCGTTCCTCCCCCCTTCCCTCTCTGCCTCTAAATCACTCCTCTGTCCTACTCCCCCCCCACTGCCCCATAACACTACTCTGATTGACTTTAGGGTTCACTGCTGCCCTGTACAGTTTAAGGCCCTCTGGGATATCCCTTGTCCAGTGTTGTGTGAATAACTCCCTGTGACATCTGCTACCTCCCTCAGTCTCAACTCAGACGAACTCCCACTACAACTCCCCCAACCTCCTTCCTCGACCTCGCCTCACCCTCAGTCTGACCCCAAATCCTCACAGTCACTCCCTCTCCCCGTTCCACTTCCCAGCCACAAGCAAGCCACATCCTCCCATCTCCTCAGCTTTCCTCTCACTCAGCTACAGAGTACATGTTAGTGTGTGACTGGGCGCTCTACCCCTCTCGACACTTTGAGGCAAAGCCTTTGATTCGTGTTTATCTCGTCAGGGCTCACGCTCCAGTGACGATCGTTTCCATTTAAAGCCGTTCTGTTCTAGCAATCATCCCCATTTGCATATAAAGCACTTTCATTCCACAAGTTCTGAGAACATGTCTACGACTACAACATGCATACCGTGCTAACCCGCCGTCGTCGACACACACGCACATGGACGCACGTTGAAGTGCTTGATTAGAATCCATAAATCGTATTACAGTCAACAAGGATTCCAAAATGTCTAAGGACACGGCTATCCCGGACACTTGGATAGAAAAAGCACTTTCTACTCTGTACAGCTAGGCTGCCTATGACTGCCGACACATAGCAGTACCTCGCTAGCTGCTCCGCCTCTTGTCCTTCGCCTCTTCTCAGCCTACGCACATGGCCGAGACTCCCAAGCAGTGGCACAGCAAGTTTGCACCGACGACCAAGTCTGTTCAGTCGCGACACGAGGGGCTGGCAGCGACTTGGTAGCAGAGGTCCTTGTAAGAGGCCTGCTGAGTGGCACCGCGGTCCAAGGCACTGCATCTCAGTGCAAGCGGCGTCACTGCAGTCCCTTGTTCGAATCCAGGCTGCCTCACATACGGCCGGGATTGGGAGTCCCATAGGGCGGTGCACAATTGGCCCAGCGTCGTCCGTGTTTGGCCGGGGTAGGCAGTCATTGTAACTAAGAATTTGTTCTTAACTGACTTGCCTAGTTGAATAAAGGTTCAAATTCAAAAAATAGTCAAAAGAGCATCCAACTTCCAAAATGAGCACCTCCCTGTGGCCTCCCCCACAACAACAACAGCTGGCATATTTGGAATATAAGAAAACGCATCATCATCAACATCAAACTATCCTCCACTGACAAGAGAAGGAAATTGCACTCATTTTTGGACTGTCTGTATCACCACAGTAGCTATACGGCGAACCAGACGTATGAACGGCAACCATTAACAACGTGTGCAAGAGACGCAATTACATTTGACAACTGTGATAAACAAAACGAAACAAGGTACCAAAAGTGCTGGGTTGTATTTAGTTGGTAGAACCTGCAACCTCGCCTTAACAGTAAAAGTTAGAATGTCACACACACACACACACACACACGCCCCCTTTAGAATCACACACTTATCCAATAAGGCCCCTTTTCATCACATAACTACATAACTACTGAAGGGGCAATTCAAATGAGAAGCCAATGTGTTCTCACTCATTTAATTGGAGTAAGAACTCAGTGGTGTTGATTGACATAGTGTTAACCCTGTACATCGCAGGGTTGTGATGTGCTGTCCAAAGTAGTGTTCATTCTGAGCCTGGGTAATGAGCACAGGTTTCTATAGGGGAAGGATATCCAGCTAGGGGAGGTCAGGGGAGCCTAGTGGGAAGCAGGTAGATCGTGAGAGAGAGAGCGAGAGAGAGAGAGAGGGAGAGAGAGAGAGGGGGGGGGGGGGGGGTCAGGGGAGCCTAGTGGGAAGCAGGTAGATCGTGAGAGAGAGAGAGAGAGAGAGAGAACAGGGATATAGGAGAGAGAGACAGAGAGAGACAACAGGGATATAGGAGAGAGAGACAGAGAGGGACAGAACCGGGATGTAGGAGAGAGAGAGACAGAATAGGGATATAGGAGAGAGAGACAGAGAGAGACAGAACAGGGATATAGGAGAGAGAGAGACAGAGAGAGACAGAACAGGGATATAGGAGAGAGAGACAGAGAGAGACAGAACATGGATATAGGAGAGAGAGAGACAGAGAGAGACAGAACAGGGATATAGGAGAGAGAGACAGAGAGAGACAGAACATGGATATAGGAGAGAGAGAGACAGAGAGAGACAGAACAGGGATATAGGAGAGAGAGAGACAGAACAGGGATATATGAAAGAGAGAGAGAAACAGAATAGGCATACATGAGAGAGAGAGAGACAGAACAGGGATATAGGAGACAGAGAGAGAGAGACAGAACAGGGATATAGGAGAGAGAGAGACAGAACATGGATATAGGAGAGAGAGACAGAGAGAGACAGAACAGGTATACAGGAGAGAGAGACAGAACAGGGATATAGGAGAGAGAGACAGAGAGAGACAGAACAGGTATATAGGAGAGAGAGACAGAGAGAGACAGAACAGGTATATAGGAGAGAGATACAGAGAGAGACAGAACAGGTATATAGGAGAGAGAGACAGAGAGAGAGAACAGGGATATAGGAGAGAGAGAGAAAGAGAGAGAGAACAGGGATATAGGAGAGAGAGAGAAAGAGCGACAGAATAGGGATATAGGAGAGAGAGAGAGAGAGACAGAGAGAGAGAACAGGGATATAGGAGAGCGAGAGAAAGAGAGAGACAGAACAGGGTTATCTGAGAGAGAGAGAAAGAGAGACAGAATAGGGATATAGGAGAGAGAAAGAGAGAATGTTCTCTGCTGATCCTTAGACCTGAGGCTGTCTACTGCTGTGTTATAATGATCTGTTGTTTAAATAGCTAAATAACCTCCACCTGTATTACAGTGAATTAACATGACTTTAGTACAGAACACAGATAGATACTCTGCCTTAGAGCATTATATTGTTTATGTTTCTGGTGCTCTTGCTGTGAGCTCCCAGACACCCTTGTGGTAGGCATGTGGTCTGCTCGTTAACGAGGATTGTGTGTGTGTGTGTGTGTGTGTGTGTGTGTATGTGTGAAAAAAGAAAGAAACAAAAAGAAAGAAAGAAAGAAAGAAAGAATGAGAGAGAGAGAGAAAAAGAAAATAAATAGAGGGATAATAGACCAACACCCAAATCTGATCTTATACAAACAAAGTGTAATGAAATACTTCATTCTGTAGGGAGGCAAGTAGACAGATGCAATCCCAAATGGAATTACATGTCATTCACTTTCCTTTGTTTTGATTGTCATCCAGCGATCTAATTTTCGTTAGGTAGCAGGGGAAGGGAAAACTATGCTGACTCTCGGATGGAAAAGATTGTTTGCCAATAAATTACGGGAACCCGCCTCATCATCTTCTCTGGTATCTCTCTAGCAACAAACTTTAAAAAAGCAATTTCTCCCAAGATGGTCCTTGTCAGGTTTTGAGAGCAATGTGTGCTTTCGGAGTGCTGTTAAACAGAGTTCTAACCCAGAAAAACAATGTGAAATAGGCAGAGAGGAATTTCATCTCCGATTCAGAGACTCATACGTACGGAAGAATAAAACATTACTCCATTCTACAGCAACTGAGCTCAAGTGAATTCTGGGATGGATAAAGGAGGAAAACAACAAAAACAGATTGAGCAGAAATTGGAATATTCCCCAAACAATGATGGTTCTGCCACGCCAATTTGTTTTACCATTATGACATCCCAGAGGGAGATCATCGGAGGGCAGTGAATCTGGAGTGGAGGTCTCTTCACAAGGGTTATCTCTCTCTGTCCAGCATCCGCTGGCCAGGCTGGCTGAGCTAGAGAGCCAGGGTGTATGTGCACACACACTCACACACATACACACACATACACCACAACCTCATATCACGAGCTCTCAATAACATCTCCACTGTGAAAGGAGGAGACAGAGACAGAAAGAGGGGGGGGGGGGATACAGTTGGACAGAGTCAGATAAAGAGAGAAAGTGAGAGAGGGTGAGGTTAAAAAGGAGAGAGAGGAAATAAGTTATTGAGAGAGAGAGAGAGAGAGAGAGAGAGAGAGAGAGGGAGAATGAGAGGTAGAGAGAGAAAAAAAGTTTGTTCTTGTTTGTCACTCTTGGTCTCCTTCAAACAGCCTAAAAACAGCCTGTCTCAGTTAATCATCAAGGCGATTGACAAAGTCACCCTCCAGCTGTCAGTTCAGCCATCCAGATGGGAGATTATACCTCAGCCCTGTCAGTACAACAGAGACTGTAACAACATCACGGTGGAAAAACGCATGCAAAAGTAACAGGGGAAAACAGTATAATGTAACAACATCAATCCCTTGAAAAGAGCCCCAGAGAATACAATAATGTTCATAAAAGGAAGAATGTCTGGACATGTAATGGCAATGGCCCCGCTTGTACTCCTCTTTTCCATCAGCATCCAAATGATATAAAAAGTTTAAATTGACTGAGGAGGAAATAAAAATGTGTGTAAACACACTTGACATAACAAGGCGAATGAGAGAGCATTCAACAGAGGAGTGTGTGTGTGTGTGTGTGTGTGTGTGTGTGTGTGTGTGTGTGTGTGTGTGTGTGTCTGCATGGCTAAACTAACAGGTGGCCAGGCAAGATGCGACACAATGATTCACCTTTGACCCCAGACCTTGCCTGTCATTGGTTAATGAGCTCACAGGTGCTCATCACACCTCTGACCTCTTGACACATTGTTATCCTTATCTTCGTGGAGGGGTTAACATGTCATGGACAGACCTGAGGGAGAGGAGGAGGGGAGGGAGAGCAGGAAAGAGAGAGAGAGAGAGAACGAGAGGCACATGCAGGCATACACACAGGCTCGCACGCACATTCTCAAACACACACACACACACACACACACACACACACACACACACACACACACACACACACACACACACACACACACACACACACACACACACACACACACACACACACACACACACACACACACACACACTTGTTAAATTGATTGGTAATGCAGGCAGCGGTGGCTGTGGATAATAGCTGTGAAGGTTGACTCTGTGGAGGGTCTTATTAGTGCTATTTCTACAGACAAAAAGGTTGTGCATGTCTGTGTTCTAACAGTAGGACACACACAGCCACAGCCTGATTAAACACATTACATTAACGAAAGGCCTTCATTAAATTTAGAATATTGTTAGAGATAAAATACCTGGAAGCTCTACAAATGTACTAAGAACTGTGTGAACTTGTAATCGATCCCTGACAACGCCCAGGCACAATCACTCACACAATAGCATATTTCACATTTCGGAAGGGGAGGGGACATTTGGCCCCTACACTTGCCTGTAAATTGCAAAAAGAGAGGGCGGAGCTTCTCGTTCTCGTGACGCCCCTCGTTTAAGCATCTATTCATCCCTTCTCTTAACATGCATGGACCCAGAATTAATCAAGCATCTGACCAATTAAGCAAGAATTTAGTTCTGGGTTAACCAAGATGATATGTCAAGAGACACACATCATTGAATATCAGGTAAACAACAGAATATAACACACACTATCTTGCTTTTTAAACAGAATCAGTTGCAGAACACATCTCCCTTTTCCCAGTACAGTCAATCTACAGTGGTCATTTTCTTCTTGAGCTGTGTGGAGAACACAGTGGCACCACGGGAAGAAAAGCAGAGATGTTTCAATTACATAACCGTGAATAATAGATGCCAATTCATTTGATTAGCATATTCAAATACAGAACGGATGGGCATTATGATTATGAACCCATCGAATAGGATTAGCTATTAATTGTACAAGCTTTTCAATAATTCAAGATGAGGCCAGGATCAAATGAATTGCTGCCCACGTACCTGTTTATATACGCAGTTCGGAAGTCCTTGTCATTTCACCAAGGCACGTTCTAGGGGTTGAACTCCAGAGAGGACTCTCAGTGTTCATTTCAGGGCTATTGATGTCACCTTCGGTCCAGAAGACAAAAGAAAGACTTCATTGATTTGTTGCTAAGACTTCCAATCACTGGAGTGAGAAGGGAATCTCTCTAAAATGGAGTTATTCATATTTAATATGTGTTAAACAAGATGTCAAGTTGAATTAAACTGCCATTGTCTTTTGACAAGACGGGAAATTAAACTTTTCTCGAACTTCTTTCCGCCCAGCTTAGTGTCCCGCTGGGATGAAGGGCTGCCTGCACAGAGAGGGAAAGGACTGCAGCTTTCATCATGCCATCCACCCCACAGAATCTCCCATGGTGCAATGCTCCACAAGGAACCAGAGGCTATTCAAGGCATTAAATGGTTATGCAAAATGATACTATTTTTAGGAACATTTTCTCCTGATATACCCAAGTCTGTAGGACAAGTATTCTAAAGTAAAGCTCAAACATGCTTCAACCATTGACATAGTTTAACATTCTAGACAAACACACATAATTCCCATCATTAAAGGCCCAGTGTGGTCAAAAAAACGTGATTTCCTGTGTTTTATATATATTTCACACTATGAAGTTGGAATAACTACTGTAAAATTGGGAAAGTGATAATGCCGTTTTAGTGTAAGAGATGTTTGAAAGGACCGCCTGAAATGTCTGCCTTTTTTGGTGGGATGGAGATTTAGCCTGCCTGCCAATAACAGCTAGTTTTCAGGTTACATATCCCTCGTCCAATTAGATCCCTCACTCAGACCACTCCCAGACACTCCGAACAAAATTCTAGCTTTAGAAATTGTTCTTGGCAAAGAAGCTATTTTTGCTTATTTTTCATTTTTATTTTAATTGAACAAAATAACAGTAAGGTATTTCATTGTTACACTGAAATGATTTGATATTGAGATAAAAAAAACAAACTGTATTTGGCCTTTAAAGTCCTTGAGAAATTGCAAGGTCAGACAGATAACATATATAGCCCCCACACTCACCCACTCATCCCCATGAAATGGCTAGAGCACATCTGTAAGGAAGGTCCCATATTGGACGACTTTAGACATATTCTGTAATGTGGTCCTCTGAGGTTTTATAAAACCCACAATCACAATGTGAAGATGTGTTTGCTTTGGGTGGGTTTGTGATCCAATCAAAATCAAATCCATCCACCAATCCTAGCCCTGCGTGTATCGTTTCAACCAAAACTCTGATCCCACACGCTCAACCTCACTTTGCAATGCCAAGCACACACACACACACAACACACAATACACACTTATAATATGATCCAAGGTTGTTTTGAGGAGTATATTCTCATCTTTTGAGTCCTTAGTCAGCTAAGACACTATCCATTCATCCATTGCCTGGATTGACCGCTGCATTTACTCTCTTCCAAGATAAGCCTCGTATTCATCTACTGACCTGGTTTAAACTACAGCACTAGGCAAGGCTCCCTTGTAAAATGGATTTCTGTCTCGATGCCTGATCAGATAAAGGATGAAGGAGATAGTGGGGGTTTTGATGGTGTGGATTTGAGGCAGACGAGTATGAGAAGTGGACATAAGGACCGGGTGACTTCAGAGTGCTTTCCAAGAAGAGAGGAAAACACATCCGGGTCAATTAACTGTGCATTAGGCTTGACTCTCTCATTATTCATTTCATTTCTCTGTCTCGTCCAGTTGTGACTAGAAGGAGTACGGCTACTCCTTTTCGTAGCAGGTTAGGAGATCATTTTAGCTAACCTAACCCTAACTCTTTCCCTGAACATTTTCCTAACCTGCTATGTTAATTCTCCAAACCTGCTGCGTAAGTTCAACTAACCTGCCACTTAAGTATTTAGAGGGAAGTGGCATTAGAAGACCATATTATTATTCCCCTCTTGAAGAGCTGAGGGAGAGTCAGTCATACTGTTCATTAATAAAAGAAGGAGAGAAGGAGGGCAGGGGAAAGGTGGAGCAGAGGGTAAGATATGTAGTGACAACCTCATGTCACCAGGCTTCCATTCTTTACAGTAGTAATTCTTTTTCATTACAGCCCTGAGACGACTACTAATCTAGACCTCTGCTTGCATCCCTCCTCTCCATCCCTCCTCTCCATCCCTCCTCTCCATCCCTCCTCTCCATCCCCGCTCATCCCGCTTTTTGGACCAATTTTGAATTAATACATAAACTCTTTTAAACCTAATCTGAGATAAGAAAAGCTACAACTCCTATCATTTGAAATAAGACTTTTAATACAGCTGTCACGCCCTGACCATAGAGAGCCCTTGTTTCTCTATGGTGTAGTAGGTCAGGTTATTCTAGTTTATAATTTCTATGTTGTGTTCTAGTTTTATTTTCTATGTTGGTGTTTTTGTATGATTCCCTATTAGAGGCAGCTGGTAATCGTTGTCTCTAATTGGGGATCATATTTAAGTAGCTGTTTTTCCCACCTGTGTTTGTGGGATATTCTTTTTGTGTTTGTGCATGTGCACCACGTAGTCACTTTCCGTTGTTCGTTTAATTGATTTATTGTTTTTGGCTTAAGTTTCACTTTATAATAAATATGTGGACCTCAACATCCGCTGCGCCTTGGTCCTGTTGCAACAACCGTGACAATAGAAGGGTTTTAAGTATCCTCATGTGAATGTAGGACTTTAATTTCTCTGTGTGAAAATTTTTGTTTGTGTGTTCCACCATTGGAAATAAAAGCAACCCAAATCTGATCATCTACTGGTGCTAAGAACTAACAAGGAGTCCGATGGAAGTGGAGCATCGCTCATTGAAAGGGAGTTTGGAAACCAAGAAGCCAAACAGTGGGCAGCCTTACATCAACAACACAAGAGAAATTACATCACAACAACTCAAGTGAAGTGACATCACAACAACACAAGAGAAATTACATCAACAACACAAGAGAGGTGACATCACAAGAGAAATTACATCACAACGACACAAGGGAAATGACATCACAACAACAGAAATGACATCACTACAACACAAAAGAGAGGTGACCTCACAACAGAACAAGAGAAATGGCTAACCGGACTATTTGCATTGTGTGCCCCCCCCCCCAACCCCTCTTTTACGCTGCTGCTACTCTCTGTTTATCATATATGCATAGTCACTTTAACTATACATTCATGTACATACTATCTCAATTGGCCCGACCAACCAGTGCTCCCGCACATTGGCTAACCGGGCTATCTGCACTGTGTCCTGCCACCCACCACCCCTTCTTTTACTCTACTGCTACTCTCTGTTTATCATATATGCATAGTCACCATATCTACATGTACATACTACCTCAATCAGCCTGGCTAACCGGTGTCTGTATTATAGCCTCGCTACTGTTATTTTTCACTGTCTTTTTACTGTTGTTTTATTTCTTTACCTACCTATTGTTCACCTAATACCTTTTTTGCACTATTGGTTAGAGCCTGTAAGTAAGCATTTCACTGCAAGGTTGTGTTGTGTTCGGCGCACGTGACAAATCAACTTTTGATTTGATTTGAAATGGCATCGAAACGACATGAGATGAACGGCAGCACGATAATAAAACAGAGGTGACATCACAACAAGAAGCAGCATTGTAAACATCCATGAAACAGAGCGACATCCTAACAACCGACGTCCCAACTCTTAATTGTCCTAAAGAGCCCCCATGCATCATTAGTACTAAACACAGTCCTCATCTACACACTGTCGCTGACGTCCCATTCCCTGATAATAATGTGTCCGCGAGTGCCCCGGGCTACAGCGTGTCTCTGTTAGTTTAACACCGGAGCGCTGTGTAAATTACTTTTATCATTAAGGCACGAAGACTCATCAAATATGAATGGGATATTGATGCAGGGACTGTTCCAACAGAGAAGGCTGTTATACATATATATTATTAAAAGACTGAACGTAGAGCTACACATATGAATGACGTCAGACTCCGCTTTTACAATGCAGGCAGTTCTGAGGTGGTTTCCCCTGGTCACAGAGAGGTCAGTGTAGTAGAGAGAACAGCCGTGCTCATTCAGGTCAACACAATCCACACGCTTTGGCAGATATTGTTCTGGACTGCTGCTGAGTCTGGGAGTTCTAACAGGAGTTTTAGATCCATTTCTGGGAATAGGAGAGAGAGATGGTGGGAATAAGGGGGAGGAGGGGGAGGAGAGTGAGTAGGGAATGAAGAGTTCACCATCTCATCAATATTCAGTGCTGGTGTACAATGTTTGGCTGAAGATTGTGCTCATAAAACAAGGTCTGTACAGTACATATTTGTATAACACCAACCAACGTACACTGAGTTTACGGAACATTAAGGACACCTGCTCTTTCCATGACATAGATTGACCAGGCGAATCCAGGTGAAAGCCATGATCCCGTATGGATGTCACTTGTTAAATGCAATTCAATCCATGAAGGGGAGGAGACAGGTTAAAGGAGGATTTTTAAGCCTTGAGAGAATTGAGACATGGATTGCGTGTGTGTGCCATTCAGAGGGTGAATGGGCAAGACAAAAGATTTAGGTACCTTTGAATGGGTACCATTTGGGCACCATTTTATGTCAAGAACTGCAACGCTGCTGGGGTTTTCCACACTCAACAATTTCCCATGTACCTCAAGAATGGTCCATCACCCAAAGGACATCCAGCGAACATGACACAACCGTAGGAAGCATTGGAGTCAACATGGGTCAGCGTCCCTGTGGATCGCTTTGACACCTTGTAGAGTCCCACGCCCCGACGAATTGAGGCTGTTCCGAGGGCAAAAGGGGGGGGGGGGGTGCAACTCAATATTAGGAAAGTGTTCTTAATGGTCTCTACAACTGCTAGAGTCGCATTCACTATCATTGTGCTGGTTTTGGAATACAAATGGGTGATATGGGCAAAGAGAGAAAGAAAGAGAGAGAAAGAAAGAAAGAAAGTGAAAGAGAGCGAAAGAAAGAGAACTGAAGACATCTGAGAGTCACATCAGCGATATCAATTACAGCTCAGGGGCTCATTTCCTAATCAGAGCTCTAATGAAGACTAACGTGCAACCTTTTGTGTGTGTGTGTGTGTGTGTGTGTGTGTGTGTGTGTGTGTGTGTGTGTGTGTGTATGTGTGTGTGTGTGTGTGAGAGAGAGAGCGTGCGCGCATCCATGCATGTGTGCGTGCGTGTCTGCTACATTCGGTATCAATTTCTGGGAATGTGAGGAAGATGGTGGTAATAGAGGAAGGAGGGGAAGGAGAGAGGAGAGCGACAGAAGAGGAAAGAGAGTGAAAAAGAGAACGTGTGAGATAAATTGCAAGAAAATTCGAGAGAAACAGAGCGAGAGAGTGACAGTAAAAGAGTGGGACAAACAGAGTGAGAGAATCTAGGAATTGGGAATGAAGGAGGCTGTATGTACAGCCTGATAGCACTGGGCTGCATGCTGGACTATACAGTAGTTGCCATGGACTACACTGTATTGCCGTTTGGGAAATGAAATAGTCATAGAGACAGAAGAAGTTGAGCAACCCTCTAGACACCCAAACAGATGGACCCTCAAATCCTACCTCACTGAACCAGAACAACACAAACACAATTAGTACACACACTCTGCTTTCTTGGATTTCTCCATTTCATCAGTATTCATTGCTGGTGTAAGATTATGGTGTGGTTAAGAGTAAACATAACGCTGTGATTTATGGCTCAAGATTGCACTCATAAAACACGGTCTGTACAGTACATATTTGTATAACACCAACCAAAGTATATGATGTGCAATTGCTAGAATAGCATTCACTATCACTGTGTCGGTTTTGGAATACAAATGGAAGATATGGACAAAGAGAGAGAACTGACATCTGAGAGTCACATCAGCTATTCCAATTACAACTCAGGGTCTCATTTCCTAATCAGATCTCTAATGAAGACTAATGTGCAACCTCTTTGTCTGTGTGTGTGTGTGTGTGTGCGTGCGTGTGTGCGTGTGTGAGTCTGTGTGTGTGTGTGTGTGTGTGTGTGTGTGTGCGCCTCTGTGTGTGTGTGTGTGTGTGTGCTTGCGTGCGACCGTGCGAGTCTGTGTGTGTGTGTGTGTGTGTGTGTGTGTGTGTGTGCGTGCGTGCGTGCGCGTGCGTGTGTGTGTGCGTGCGCGTGCGAGTCTGTGTGTGTGTGTGCTTGCGTGCGTGCGAGTCTGTGTGTGTGTGTGTGTGTGTGTGCGTGCGTGTGTGTGTGTGTGTGTGTGAGCGTGTGTGTGTGTGTGTGTGTGTGTGTGCGTGCGCGTGCGAGTCTGTGTGTGTGTGTGCGTGCGTGCGAGTCTGTGTGTGTGTGTGCGTGCGTGCGTGCGCGTGCGTGTGTGTGTGCGTGCGCGTGCGAGTCTGTGTGTGTGTGTGTGTGCGTGCGTGCGAGTCTGTGTGTGTGTGTGTGTGTGTGTGTGTGTGTGTGTGTGTGTGTGTGTGTGTGAGCGTGTGTGCTACGTTCTGTTTAAATTGTCAGCTATGGGCACAGTATCTTTGCAACATGTTGTTGTTATAAAAGCAGATATAAAGTCAGGGACTGTAATACATGCATGGTTATACCTACAGCTGTGAAGCACCCTTAACTACCTAACAAGAACTGTACATATCAACAGACCATCTGTTTGAATGAGGTTTGACTGCCAACAGCTATACCCTCAACACACAGTCACTTAAAAAAATGAAATGATTTGCATTTATTACAACCCGCACTGCATAGCATGATAATGATGTGGTTAGGGCGCAGGGAGTGAAGATTCACTGGTTATTAGGCAATCGTCCCAGGAGTTTGCGATTCTGAAATCAGATTTTATTGGAGGGCGAAAAAAAATCTGCAATTCCCTGCATTATGTGCAAAGGTTTGCAAATTTGACCAACCACCACATGGTTCCTGCGTAAAACAGTCAAGTCATCACACATTTACTGCATATACCTGTCCAGTCACCACACTACAAAAAGACGGCTCACAATTTTAACCTGTTACTTCACTTTTAATACGTAAAGTTGTGAAATCAATAAATCAACAAACCTTTACCCCTGTCAGCACAAGTTCCATGACAAATTTGACAAAATAATTACACGTTTTCATGCAAAATGCCAAATTGCCATTTGGTGGACAGAAAACAGAAGAAACTGCAGAATCCTGAAGTGACTGATTAGGTTTCTGCAGACTATCCATATGATGTGTGTCTCAGTAATGACTTGGTCTAGTGAAGAGGGCAGGCAGACGTCGAAGAACTGATGTCTCCCCAACCTGTACACACACACACACACACACACACACACACACACACACACACACACACACACACACACACACACACACACACACACACACACACACACACCAATTTCCCAGCACCAGGGACACTTGACAGCCACTTGCTTTCCTATTAGAAGAAATTCTATCCATACCAAACTTGAAATTGTATTCCCAGACACTGGTATTAGTTTTGACACGATTCCTCCGCCCCCTGGCGGAGTATAGAGAGAAATATGGTGTCTCCTATTGCCCTGGAAGAGGTGGTCTTCACTGATATATCCCTTAAACACTGTAATATGGTGTCTCCTATTACCCTGGAAGAGGTGGTCTTCACTGATATATCCCTTAAACACTGTAATATGGTGTCTCCTATTACCCTGGAAGAGGTGGTCTTCACTGATATATCCTTTAAACACTGGAAACTACGCCTTGGTCCTATTATTTCTCACACAGTCACTATTTGGTGCAAAATTGAAAAACAATGTAACTGGGAATTACATGCTCATACCTCAATATTTCCCAATAAAGCCTGGCGGTCTGGAGGGCGGCCTTTTGCATCCCTCCAATGGTCTAAACGTAGAATCCGTACCCTTAACCGATATCATGGACAGTAATGGTTTGAGAACATTCCAAGATTTGAAAGATACCTACACATTACCAGGCAGCTCCGTTTTCTATATTTACAAGAAAGGTGGGCTATACTGGCCTGGGGAATCTCTTGGGAAACCCAATTACTGAACCAACCAATGAAGGGATTCAAAAATGAATTATCTGGGTTCCCGAAAGGACTGATATCTTTAATATTATTCCTGAGGTAGCCATTAAAAAAGTATGGTCCACAGATCTAAGTGAATCTGAACAACCCTTTAACTGGAGCAGAATATCAACAAATATGACCTTGGCATCCCATAATCCGGATCATCAGCGTGTACATTTGACATTTGTTCACAGACTGTATTTAACACCAAGGAAAGGTTTTAGGATGAAATTGTCCCTAACTCTAAACGGTTCACTGTGTCCTCTAAATCAGGCACATGTATTCATATCATGTGGGAGTGCCCTGCAGTTAAATGCTTCTTGACAAAGTTATACAATTCATTTTGAGTGCATGAATGTAAATACTCAATGCTTTGCATCTATTACGTTACTTAATGATCGGAGACGATTACTGCTGGCAGGCAGCACTGCTGCAAAAAAAAGATGTTGGCTCTTAGATAGCAATCACCTCGCTCTCTCCCAATTCGCCAGTGGATACAGTTACTACTAGAAGGAATAACATTTGGGGCCTCCCTAGTGGCATATCGGTCTAAAGGCACTGCACCACAGGCCTAGAGGCATTACTACAGACCTGGGTTCATTCCCGGGCTGTTGCACAACCGACCGTGGCCGGGAGTCCCATAGGAAGGTGCACAGTCGTGCAGGTCAGGGGAGGGTTTGGCTAGGAGGGGCCTTACTTGGCTCATCGTGCCCTAGCAACTCCTTGTGGTGGGCCGGTGCCTGCAAGGTGGTCAAAAGGTGTTTCCTATGATACATTGGTGCGGCTGGCTTTTTCTTAAGATGATCATAATGATCAATACATTTTCTGAAAAGAATGGTTACTCATAAATAAATTATTTTGAAAAATATTAAAATAAAGTTCCTTCCTGGAAGAGAAACAACTCTGGGAGGGAGATTGAGTCTGTGACCTCTTAATTCTGTCAGAACTAAGGGAGAAGGGATGGTGTCCGTACAGACACAGGAAGAGGGAAAATAATAACAATGATAGTACAGGGAGATAAAGGAAACACACACAGCCATAATCAGCTAACTGCGAGCAGATATAACTGCGAGCAGATCCCCATAAACCCAGCTGGGTTAATAAAGTGTGTGATTAAAACTGCGATCAAAGCCCCATAAAAATGTATGACAGCGTTATCAGCCCTAGAGGAACAGCCACATAGTTAACCACGTGAATCTAATCGAGAGGAGACAGTACAGTAGTGACAGGGTTACCATCAGACACGCACACAGCTCAGCTTAGCACAGCACAGCACACCACTGCACTGCAGGATGAATGAGAGATTGTCTAATCCAATGTCACAGTGCTCTCCCAGAGACAGATTCATGACACATGTGACAGGTATTCTGTGTACAGCCCTTCCTTTGACTGACTGACTTACACACGGTGTAACTTCCGTGACACACACACACACACACACACACACACAAATACGAACACTTGCCCGTGCACACACTCACCTAATTTATCAAAGTTTCAATACAAGTCTAGATTCCAATTGGCATTTTAATATTTCCATTCTACTGACAATAACTCGAACGTTGAAGCAATAGGCAGCCAGCATCCTAGAATAATTAGGCAGCTCCAACCTACCAGATACCCACCTCTTTTGAGGCCCAGACACTGAATGCACTATATCTAAACCTCCATAAAGTGGCATCCATAGCGAATGTGCCAGTGCCTACCCAGGTCAGTGGCCAGATTAAACTCACAAATAAACCTTGATGAAGCCCAAGTTCACCATACAACAGATAGCTCCAGTAGCCAGAGTGACATAGGCTATTAACCGAAATTGCCAAAAATGTTCACCAAAAGTAAATACCAATGTAGCCAAGATACACTAGCGATATCCTCTAATGCCAAAAATATTTCATATCATCCGACTGCCCAGCTGCTGGAGGCTACAAGAAGCACTCAAACTAGTATCGGTGCGTGGGTAAAATCATCAGGGATATACCACCGTGATATATAGGCCTAAGGCTGAGACAAGAAGACACAGTGGCAGAATAAATTCAACCACACATTTGTTTCATGACAAAACCAGAGATCAACATCTGTCCTGTGAAGTCCAGAAAATATATTGCATGTAACTATCAGTTACATGAGTTACAGCAGGTCAAGCAAGGTAATGTTTCCGACATTTTCAGACCACTAAACTACTATTGATTTAGAACCGCAGAAAGTTACCGCAAGTCACAAAGAAAGGAGATGCCTCCACTATTCCAGCACCATTTCAACTTCAACGTTTCAACTAAATCTAATCACCTATACTTAGTCTATTACAGTGACAACTGAAAGACACTAACAAGTATGTGTATGTGTGTGTTTGGAAGGAGGGGGGGTCTCACACATTCATGTCCACAAACACACAGTGTTAAAATTGAAAGTCACCCAGTAAAATACTACTTGAGTAAAAGTCTAAAAGTACTTGGGTTCAAATATACTTACATTAAGAAAACCAGATGACACAACTTTCTTTTTTTTGATTTACGGATAGCCAGGAGCACACTACAACACTCAGACATGAATTTACAAAGCATTTGTGCTTAGGGAGTCTGCCAGATCAGAGGCAGTAGGGATGACTGGGGATGTTCTCTTCATAAGTGTGGGAATTGGACCATTTTCCTGTCAAAATGTAATGAGTACTTTTGGGTGTCAGGGAGTGAAAAAGTAAATGTACGGAGTAAAAAGTACATTATTTTCTTGAGAAATGTAGTGAAGTACAAGTAAAAGTTGGCAAAAATATAAATAGCATAGTTAAGATACAGATACCCCTTAAAACTACTTAAGTAGTACTTTAAAGTATTTTTACTTAAATACTTTACACCACTGCACACACACACACACACACACACACACACACACACACACACACACACACACACACACACACACACACACACACACACACACACACACACACACACACACACACACACACACACACACACACACACACACACACACACACACAGAAGAATCTTCCAGCTCCACAGACAGTTCAACCAGGTGAGGAATGCACTCAGGAATCAGCACCCTAGCTCGGAGCAATAGCAATCACACTGTCACAATATCAAACCCAACCAAGCATGTCTACCATATCGACCTTCATTACACTACCTGCAGCGCCCGTTCAACAGCTGAGCCGTGCGTATCTAGATAAATATAAACAATTCCCACTGATGATGCCTCGCTTTGACAGTGAGGGGTATACATGTAACTACAGTGGGGTCTGAAATGATTGACACCCTTGATAAAGATGAGTAATAATGACTGCATTAATAATGATTGCATTTTTGGGGGGTGTTTACAGTTTACTTTAGGCACGTCATTCAGGCGGAAATTGAGAAGAAAGGGGCCTAGCCCTAAGAAGTTGTCTTTCTCTGAACAATTGTACTAGTATAAAATAATAAAATGTCCAAATTTTTTTGAAAATATAATATAGCTCAGTGTTTTAATTATTTATTTTATACAGTCATTATTGCTTATCTTTCTCAAGGGTGTCAATCATTCCAGACCCCACTGTATAATGTTGTATTTATTCCCATTAGGCCTATAGTGTGTGGATTTGTAGCCTCAAGCATTTTTAGTAGCTGGGTCAATACACCAATTCGGTGCCTTTTAAGATGTGTAACTTAAAGGGTTGAAAAAAAGTTACGTGCACATTTTCATCTTGATAAAAAACAAGTTTTCCCATCTCAAGAGGTTTTAACCTTTTACTACAGTGGGCTAAATCAGGGTGACACAGTGTTTCTTGGTAGTCTTAAACAAATCTACTCACACACTTGGTTATGGGCTTTAAAAAAATAAGACACCTGTACTATTATACTTTATATACATCACAGAAGACCGAAATATAACAAAACCGTTTGACATAGGAGCACCGGATTTTCGCCGGCTTTTTTGAAATAATGTTTATTCATTATTCATTATGAAAAATATAACATTCCATCCATGAAGCCAACAGGTCATTTGACTGCAGGAAAGGACTACATAAAACAAATACAATAGTAATTGCCTATTAAGTGCCAAATAAAGCAACCTGAAATCAGCCATAATTCTCATTGTGACAGGGTGAATGGAAGCTTGTTGTGCGCAACAACAGGGAGGGGCAATTGAATACAAGCTTCAAATGTCAAAATGAAATTTTTAAAACGTTTCTAGCCTGTCTATCTATGGGTAACAGTGTTGACATGTTATGCTGGACCACTCAGTGTTCCACCACAAAACACCAGAAAATGGTCCAAAAAGAGTAGAACAAGCCCACCTGCTTTTACACTATGATTTGACTGTTAGATGTTCACCTGTTTTGGGGGAAGAAATCCCCTTTATAATGAAGCATTTCAGGCATCTATGTAGACTAACAATACAATACCATTCCTAATGTGATGAGTAGCCTGAGCATAGGACAAGATTCGGTAACAATATCACTCCAGCCTAAGTTAATTTTACTTATGGCTGTTGACAAAAAAAAAGAATGTGCACATGTCTTTTTATTGCATACTGACAACAGTTTAGAATGGCAACCCAATAGACAACACAAGTGGGAGTGTCACGTTCTGACCTTTATTTCCTTTGTTTTGTATTTATTTAGTATGGTCAGGGCGTGAGTTGGGTGGGCAGTCTATGTTCGTTTTTCTATAATTTGGGTATTTCTATGTTTCGGCCTAGTATGGTTCTCAATCAGAGGCAGGTGTCATTAGTTGTCTCTGATTGAGAATCATACTTAGGTAGCCTGGGTTTCACTGTGTGTTTGTGGGTGATTGTTCCTGTCTTTGTGTTTTGCACCAGATAGGGCTGTTTAGGGTTTCACACGTTTCTTGTTTTGTTGTATCAGTTGTTCATGTGTAAGTTGACATATTAAAAGAACCATGGACACTTACCACGCCGCATATTGGTCCTCTGATCCTTTTCGCCTCTCTTCCTCGGAAGAGGAGGAGGAAATCCTTGACAGAATCACCCACCCAACTCGGACCAAGCGGCGTGGTAAACAGCAGCGACGACAGCAGCAGCAGCAGCAACAACAGCTGCCAGCATCACAGGACTACACAACTTGGGAGGAGATAGACAGGTGGGCGGTCGACCCAGGGAGAGTGCCAGAGCCCGCCTGGGATTCAATGGAGCAGTGCAAGGAGGGTTACAGGAGGATGAGGTTGGCGAAGCCAGCACGGCAGTGCGACAGGTACGAGAGGCAGCCCCCCCAAAAATTGGGGGGGGGGCAGACGAGGTGTGGTACTAAGCCAGGTAGCAGACCTGAGCTCACTCCTCGTGCTTATGATAAGCAGCGCATTACTGGTCAGGCACCGTGTTATGCGGTTAAGCGCGTGCGTGCCCATAGCCCGGTGCGCTATAGGGCAGCCCCCCGAAAGTGCCATGCGAGTGTGGGCATTGAGCCAGGGCGTATGGTGCCTGCTCAGCGGGTCTGGTCGCCGGTACGCAGTTTTGGTCCAGGTTATCCTGCGCCGGCTCTGCGTGCTGTGTCTCCGGGGCGCTGGGGGAGAGGTGCGTGTAGTGAGCACTAGATCTCCCGTGCTTATCCACAGCCCGGTTCAACCTGTGCCTGCACTCTGGAGGGTCCGGGCTAGAGTAGTTGTCCAGCCTGGGGAAGTGGTGCCAAGGTTGCGCACCAGAGCTCCAGTGCTCCCCCACAGCCCGGTCCTTCAGGTGCCTCCTCCTAACACCAAGCCTCCTGAAGGTCTCCCCAGCCTGGTGGTTCCTGTGGCAGCCCCACGCACCAGGCTGTCTCTCTGTCTCCTCCCTGCAGGTGGTCCCGCCTGTCCGGCGCTGCTGCCGGAGTCTCCCGCCTGTCCGGCGCCGCTGCCGGAGCCTCCCGCCTGTCCGGCGCCGCTGCCGGAGCCTCCCGCCTGTCCGGCACCGCTGCCGGAGCCTCCCGCCTGTCCGGAGCCTCCCGCCTGTCCGGCACCGCTGCTGGAGCCTCCCGCCTGTCCGGCGCCGCTGCCGGAGTCTCCCGCCTGTCCGGCGCTGCTGCCGGAGTCTGAGGCGCCAGAGCCCCTCAGCCCAGAGGCGCCAAAGCTTCTGCCCCTCTGTCCAGAGCTTCTGCCCCTCTGTCCAGAGCTTCTGCCCCTCTGTCCAGAGCTTCTGCCCCTCTGTCCAGAGCTTCTGCCCCTCTGTCCAGAGCTTCCGCCCCTCTGTCCCGAGCTGCCCCTCTGTCCAATGGGGTCATTGAGAGGGGTGGCCATGGTGAGAAAGCCACGGAGGCGGACAATAAGGCGGACTAAGACAATGGTTAAGTGGGGTCCGCGTCCCGCGCCAGAGCCGCCACCGCGGACAGACGCCCACCCAGACCCTCCCCTATAGGTCAAGGTTTTGCGGCCGGAGTCCGCACCTTTGGGGGGGGGCACTGTCACGTTCTGACCTTTATTTCCTTTGTTTTGTATTTATTTAGTATGGTCAGGGCGTGAGTTGGGTGGGCAGTCTATGTTCGTTTTTCTATAATTTGGGTATTTCTATGTTTCGGCCTAGTATGGTTCTCAATCAGAGGCAGGTGTCATTAGTTGTCTCTGATTGAGAATCATACTTAGGTAGCCTGGGTTTCACTGTTTGTGGGTGATTGTTCCTGTCTTTGTGTTTTGCACCAGATAGAGCTGTTTAGGGTTTCACACGTTTCTTGTTTTGTTGTATCAGTTGTTCATGTGTAAGTTGACATATTAAAAGAACCATGGACACTTACCACGCCGCATATTGGTCCTCTGATCCTTTTCGCCTCTCTTCCTCGGAGGAGGAGGAGGAAATCCTTGACAGGGAGACTATTGCCAGCGCTGCTCCAGAGGTCTTGATATCCGCCACAAGGGGTAGAGAAAAAAAGAGGGAGGGCGAGAGAGACCCGACTAACTCAAACTAAACTGTCTATCGTACAGCAGAGCGTGTGTCAGACTCAAAACTCCCACAACTCAACAGATAAGAGCACACAGTGCCTCCAGAAAGTACTCATACCCCTTGACTTGTGCCACATTTTTTTGTTGTGTTACAGGCTTGAATTCAAAATGGATTACATGTATTTTTTTCTCTCTCACCCATATACACACACACAATACACCATAATGACAAAGTGAAAACGTGTTTTTACGAATCTTTGCAAAGGTATTGAAAATGAAATACAGAAATCTCACTTGCATAAGTATTCGCACCCCCGAGTCAATACTTTGTAGAAGTGCCTTTGGCAGCGAGTCTGTCTGGGAAAGTGTCTGAGAGCTTTCCACAGCTGTATTGTGCAATAAAACACAGGTTAGAAAGCAAATGGCTCCTGCTGAAAAGAGATGACTCTAATCTGTCTGCTGTAGGCTACCAAAATATTTTATCAACTTCCTACGAGGCCTATTGAGCGAACACTGTTTTACAAAGTTAAAAAAGAGAAAGGTAGGCTTTTGGCATGAGCACATCAGCCATTAGCCATCTGCGGTGAGTGAGCTGCGCAATCATTGGGTTAGTCAGTGAAACTGGAAAGCTTTTTTTAGGACTATAATTTCCTCCTCATATTGTAAAATAGACTGAGTATACAAAACATTAGCTCTTTCCATGACTGACCAGGTGAATCCAGGCGAAAGCTAGGATCCTTTGATGTCACTTGTAAAGTCCACTTCAATCAGTGTAGGTGAAGAGGAGGAGCCTTGAGACAATCGAGACATGGATTGTGCATGTGTGCCATTCGGAGGGTGAAGATTTAATTGCCTTTGAACCGGGTATGCAAGTAGGTTCCAGGTGCACCGGTTTGAGTGTGTCAAGAATGGTCCACCACCCAAAGGACATCCAGCCAACTTGACAACTGTGGGAAGCATTGGAGTCAACATGGGCCAGCAACCCTGTGGGTCGACACCTTGTAGAGTCCACATCCCGACAAATTGAGACTTTTCTGAGTGCCAAAGGGGGTGCAAATGTTTTGTGGTCGTTTTATTTGATCTCAGATTCTCAGTTTGTCCGTGTCATAGTAGCCTGTAATTTCTATAATTTGCGATGATATGCATGCAAAGATTGATTATAGAAATAAAGCATTCCGGTACCTCAAAGCTCCCCAGGTCACTTTTTGTTCCAGCACCTCCTGGTTTACAAATGAAAGCACTGAACACAGGTTGTCTTGACTCTAGTGAACCACCTTCCAGCCAGCCATATATCATGAGTTATTAAGATGATGAATATTAGGCTATATTAGGAAGTTATTATTTAAGAGCATTGAAGATAAATCACAATCAATACTCATAGTCTCACTCCTAACTACTCTCCCTCTTTCCCTCTCTCGCTCTCCTCCTAACTGTGTTCTCTTTCCACCTCCCTCCCTCCCTCTGTCATTCCCAGGTGAGCAGGTAGTAATTCAGGATAGTGATATGCAGATGGTCAGTGTAACAGCTCCAGACGTTCAATTATTTCTGGTTGTTCCTTTTGTTCTTTCATTAAAATATCCCATTTTAGCTGCACAACACTGGCATGAGGACAGACAGAGGAGTCCCTGAGGCAAACTACCAATCCTGACACGCGGAGCCCTTTTATACATCACTCGGCTACACATGCCTCTCCCCAATCTCTCCCTTTATCTTAGCCAGGTCGCAGTTGTAGATGAGAACTTGTTCGCAACTAGCCTACCTGGATAAATAAAGGTGAAATATATATTTTTTAAATAAAGAAAAAATGTCAATATGCCTTGTCTTATCGCTGTTCTGGTCAGTGATATTTGTCTTATTTCACTGTAGAGCCCCCAGCCTTGCACAACATGCCTTAGATAGCACATTTGTTCCACCCTCCACTATTTTTATGTTTGGAAAAACAAAGTTCCCAAAGTAAATGGCCTATTTCTCAGGACCAGATGCTAGAATATGCATATAAATTGACAGATTAGGATAGAAAACACTCTAAAGTTTCCAAAACTGTCAAAATATTGTCTGTGAGTATAACAGAACTGATATTGCAGGCGAAACCCTGAGATAAATCCAATCAGGAAGTGCCTCTTATTTTGAAACCCTTCTGTTCCTATGCATGCCTGTCAACCAGATTACTTTTTCTCTGGCTTCCCTAAGGTGTCAGTCTTTAGACATATTTTTCAAAATAAAAGCCTGAAACTGAGCGTGAAAGATCACATTGCTTAAGTGGATAGGTGGGGGCTCTCAGAGTGAGTTTTTACGCTACAGAGTAAAGCCGCCATTGTTCCTCCCGCTGTTATTGAAAAACCTTCACACTCGGTTGATATATTATCGAATATATATTTTAAAAACTACCTGAGGAATGATTATAAAAAACGTTTAACATGTTTCTGTGGACATTATGAAGACTATTTGGAATTTCCGTCTGCGTTGTCGTGACCGCTCTTTCCTGTGGATTTCTGAACATAATGCGACAAACAAACGTTGGTATTTTGGGTATGAAAATGATCTTTATGGAACAAAAGGAACATTTGTTGTGTAACTGGGAGTCTCGTGAGTGAAAACATCCGAAGATCAAAGGTAAACGGTTAATTTGATTGCTTTTCTGATTTTCGTGACCAAGCTTCCTGATGCTAAGTGTACATAATGCTATGCTAGGCTATCGATAAACTTACACGAACGCTTGGATTGCTTTCGTTGTAAAGCATAATGTAAAAATCTGAGACAACAGGTGGATTAACAAAAGGCTAAGCTGTGTTTTGCAATATTGCACTTGTGATTTTGTGAATATGAATATTTCTTAGTAATATTATTTGACTGTTGCGCTATGCTATTCAGCGGTTGCTGACAAAAATGATCCCGCGACAGGGATGGGTAGCGTCAAGAAGTTAACCAAGGCCCTGCAGCCCCCAGCACCATTCCCATTCCCCAGGCGCTCTCATTTGTTAACTTCTGTAACAGTAAAAGCCTTGGTTTCATGCATGTTAACATTAGAAGCCTCCTCTCTAAGTTTGTTTAACTCACTGCTTTAGCACATTCCGCCAACCCTGATGTCCTAGCCATGTCTGAATCCTGGCTTAGGAAGGCCACCAAAAATCCAGAAATGTCCATCTCTAACTACAACTTTTTCCACAAGATAGAACTGCCAAAGGGGGCAGAGTTGCAATCTACTGCAGAGATAGCTTGCAAAGTTCTGTCATACTATCCAGGTCTGTGCCCAAACAATTCAAGCTTCTACTTTTAAAAATCCACCTTTCCAGAAACAAGTCTCTCACCGCTGCCACTTGTTATAGACACCCCTCAGCCCCCAGCTGTGCCCTAGACACCATATGTGAATTGATTGCCCCCCATCTATCTTCAGAGTTTGTACTGTTAGGTGACCTAAACTGGGATATGCTTAACACCCCGGCCATCCTAAAATCTAAGCTAGATGTCCTCAATCTCACACAAATTATCAAGGAACCTACCAGGTACAACCCTAAATCCACAACCATGGGCTCCCTCTTAGATATCATCCTGACCAACTTCCTCTCTAAATACACATATGCTGTCTTCAACCAGGATCTCAGTGATCACCGCCTCATTGCCAGCATTTATAATGGATCCACGGTCAAACGACCACCCCTCATCACTGTCAAACACTCCCTAAAACTCTTCAGCAAGCAGGCCTTTCTAATTGACCTGGCCCGGGTATCCTAGAAGGATATTGACCTCATCCCGTCAGAAGAGGATGCCTGGTTGCTCTTTAAAAGAGCTTTCCTCACCATCTTAAATAAGCATGCCCCATTCAAAAAATTTTGAACTAAAAACAGATTCTTGGTTCATCCCAGACTTGACAGCCCTTGACCAGCATAAACACATCCTGTGGCGTTCTGCATTAGCATCGAATAGCCCCTGCGATATGCAACTTTTCAGGGAAGTCAGGAACCAATATACACAGTGAGTTGGGAAAGCTAAAGCTTTTTCAAACAGAAATTCGCATCCTGTAGCACTAATTCCAAAAGGTTTTGGGACACTGTAAAGTCCATGGAGAATAAGAGCATCTCCTCCCAGATGAGGCTAGGAAACACTGTCACCACCGATAAATCTATGATAATCGATCATTTCAATTAGCATTTTTCTACGGCTGGCCATGCTTTCCACCTGGCTACCCCTACCCCGGCCAACAGCTCTGCACCCCCTGCAGCAACTTGCCTGACCCCCCCCCCCCCTCCACTTCTCCTTCACCCAAATCCAGACAGCTGATGTTCTGAAAGAGCTGCAAAATATGGATCCCTACAAATCAGCTGGGCTAGACAATCTGGACGCTCTCTTTCTAAAATTATCCACCGAAATGGTTGCAACCCCTATTACTAGCCTGTTCAACCTCTCTTTCGTATCACCCCCCTTTTCAAAGGGGGAGACACTCTAGACCCAAACTGTTATAGACCTATATGCATCCTGCCCTTCCTTTCTAAAATCTTCGAAAGCCAAGTTAACAAACAGATCACCAATCATTTTGAATCCCACCGTACCTTCTCCACTATGCAATGGGTGCAGAGCCACGCTCAAGGTCCTAAACGATATCATAACCACCACCGATAATAGACAGTACTGTGCAGCCGTCTTCATCGACCTGGCCACGGCTTTTGACTCAGTCAACCACCACATTCTTATCGGCAGACTCAACAGCCTTGATTTCTCAAATGACTGCCTCGCATGGTTCACCAACTACTTCTCAGATCGAGTTCAGTGTGTCAAATCAGAGGGCCTGTTGACCGAACCTCTGGCAGTCTATGGGGGTGCCACAGGGTTCAATTCTCGGGCCGACTCTTTTTTCTGTATATATCAATGATGTTGTTCTTGCAGTTGGTGAATCTCTGATCCACCTCTATGCAGACAACACCATTCTTTATACAGTTGAAGTCAGAAGTTTATATACACCATAGACAAATACATTTAAACTCAGTTTTTCACAATTCCTGACAATTAATCCTAGTAAAAAGTCCCTGTCTTCGGTCAGTTAGGATCACCACTTTATTTTAAGAATGTGAAATGTCAGAATAACAGTAGAGAGAATGATTTATTTCAGCTTTTATTTCAATCATCACATTCCCAGTGCGTCAGAAGTTCACATACACTCAATTAGTATTTTGTAGCATTGCCTTTAAATGGTTTAACTTGGGTCAAACATTTCGGGTAGCCTTCAACAAGCTTCGCACAATAAGTTGGGTGAATTTTGGCCCATTCCTCCTGACAGAACTGGTGTAACTGAATCAGGTTTGTAGTCCTCCTTGCTCACACACGCTTTTTCAGTTCTGCCCACACATTTTCTATAGGATTGAGGTCAGGGTTTGTGATAGCCACCCCAATACCTTGACTTTGTTGTCCTTAAGCCATTTTGCCACAACTTTGGAAGTATGCTTGGGGTCATTGTCCATTTGGAAGACTCATTTGTGACCAAGCTTTAACTTCCTAACTGATGTCTTGAGATGTTGCTTCAATATATACACATAATTTTCCTCCTCATGATGCAATCTATTTTGTGAAGTGCACCAGTCCCTCCTGCAGCGAAGCAACCCCCACAACATGATGCTGCCACCCCCGTGCTTCACGGTTTTTCCTTCCCTTTTTCCTCCAAACATAACGATAGTAATTATGGCCAAGCAGTTATATTTTTGTTTCATCAGACCAGAGGACATTTCTCCAAAAGTAGGATCTTTGTTCCCATGTGCAGTTGCAAAGCGTAGTCTAGGTTTTTATGAAGGTTTTGGAGCCGTGGCTCCTTCCTTGCTGAGCGGCCTTTCAGGTTATGTTGATATGGGACTCATTTTACTGTGGATATAGATACTTTTGTAACTGTTTCCTCCAGCATCTTCACAAGGTTCTTTGCTGTTGTTCTGGGATTGATTTGCACTTTTCGCACCAAAGTACGTTCATCTCTAGCAGACAGAATGCGTCTCCTTCCTGAGCGGTATGATGGCTGCATGGTCCCATGGTGTTTATACTTGCGTACTATTGTTTGTACAGATGAACGTGGTACCTTCAGGCATTTGGAAATTGCTCCCAAGGATGAACCAGACTTCTGAGGTCTTGGATGACTTATTTCGATTTTCCCATAATATCAAGCAAAGAGGCACTGAATTTGAAGGTAGGCCTTTGAATACATCCACAGGTACACCTCCAATTGACTCAACTTATGTCAATTAGCCTATCAGAAGCTTCTAAAGCCGTGACATAATTTTCTGGAAATTTCCAGAAACTGTTTAAAGGCACAGTCAACTTAGTGTATGTAAACTTCTGACCCACTGAAATTGCGATACAGTGAATTATAAGTGAAATAATCTGTCTGTAAAGAATTGTTGGAAAAATTACTTGTGTCATGCACAAAGTAGATGTCCTAACCGACTTGCCAAAACTATAGTTTGTTGTTGAAAAAGTGGTTGAAAAACTAGTTTTAATGACGCCAACCTAAGTTTATGTAAACTTCCGACTTCAACTGTACATCTGGCCCTTCTTTGGACACTATGTTAACAAACCCCCAAATGAGCTTCAATGCCATACAACACTTCTTCCGTGGCCTCCAACTGATTTGAAATGCCAGTAAAACTAAATGCATGCTCTTCAACCGATTGTTGCCAGCACCCGCCCACCCGGCAAGCATCACTGCTCTGGACAGTTCTGAATTAGAATATGTGGACAACTACAAATACCTAGGCATCTGGTTCGACTGTAAACTCTCCTTCCAGACTCACATGAACTTTTTAGGGATAGGTGGCAGTTTTTGGAAATTTGGATGAATGATGTGCCAAAAGTAAACTGCCTGTTACTCAGGCCCAGAAGCTAGAATTTGCATATAATAAAACTCTGAAGTTTCTAAAACTGTTAAAATATGTATGTGAGTATTATAGAACTGATATGGCAGGCGACAACCAGATTTTTTTTTTAGGTCACCACCCATTGAAATGGCTGTCTATGGGAAGATCAAAGGAATACCTCCCAGATTGCAGTTCCCAGGGCTTCCACTAGATGTCAACAGTCTTTAGAAAGAGTTTCAGGCTTGTTTTTTGAAAAATGAGCTAGAATTTGTAGTTTTTCTAAGTGGCTCTCATTTTGACTGTAGTATTGTGGTGCGCGTGGATGAGGGCGCGCACTTCCTTATTTATCTCCGTCTTAAATTTGATCATTTATTTACATATTAGGGTACCTGAGGATTGATTCGAAATTTTGTTTGACTTGTTTGGATGAAGTTTATTGGTAACTTTTGGGATTCCTTTGTATGCATTTTGAACAAGTGAAACAGATGGATTACTGAATCAAGCGCCAACTAAACTGACTTTTTTGGGATATAAAGAAGGACTTTATCGAACAAAATGACCATTTGTTATATAGCTGGGACCCTTGGGATTGCAAACAGAGGAAGATCTTCCAAGGTAAGTGATTTATTTTATCACCATTTCTGACTTTTGTGACGCCGCTGCTTGTTTGGAAAATGCTTTTAATGCTTTTGTATGCGGTGCGCTGTCCTCAGATAATCACATGGTATGCTTTCGCCGTAAAGCCTTTTTGAAATATGACAATGCGGCTGGATTAACAAGACATTAAGCTTTTGAACGATATAAGACACTTGTATTTTAATGAATGTTTAGTATTATGAATTCTGTATTTTGAATTTCGCACTCTGTAATTTCACAGGATGTTGTCGAGATGGGCTGTTAGCACCCCACCTGTCCCAAAGAGGTTTTAAGCATCTCCAATCCAAAATTAAATGTAGAATTGGCTTCCTATTTATCATGCTGCCAAACATACCCTCGTAAAACTGACTATCCTATCGATCCTTGGTTTTGGCGATGTCATTACAAAATAGCCTGCAACACTCTTCTAAGCAAACTGGGTGTAGTCTATCACAGTGCCATACATTTTGTCACCAAATCCAAATATACTACCCAGCACGGCGACTTGTAGGCTCTCGTTGGCTGGCCCTCGCTACATATTCGTCGCCAAACCCACTGGCTCCAGGTCATCTATGAATCTTTGCTAGGTAAAGCCCCGCCTTATCTCAGCTCACTGGTCACCATAGCAACACCCATGCGTTGCACGTGCTCCAGCAGGTACTGGTCGTCCCCAAAGCCAACACTTCCTTTGGCCGCCTTTCCTTCCAGTTTTCTGCCAATGACCTGAATGAATTGCAAAGATCACTGAAGCTGAAGTCTTATATCTCCCTCTCTAACTTTAAGCATCAGCTGTCAGAGCATCTTACCGATCACTGTACCTGTTCACAGCCAATCTATAAATAGCACACCCAACTACCTCATGCCCATGTTGTTATTTATCTTCTTGCTCTTTTGCACCCTGGTATCTCTACTTGCACATCATCTTCTGCACATCTATCACTCCAGTGCTAATGCTAAATTGTAATTATTTGACCTCTATGGCCTATTTATTGCCTTACCTCCCTACTCTTCTACATTTGCACACACTGAACATAGATTTTTATATTGTGTTATTGACTGTACGTTTGTTTATTTCATGTGTAACTCTGTGTTGTTGTTTTTGTCTCACTGCTTTGCTTTATCTTGGCCAGGTCGCAGTTGTAAATGAGAACTTGTTCTCAACTGGCCTACCTGGTTAAATAAAGGTGAAATAAATAAAATAATAACACTCTCTCTCTCTTTCCGTCTGAGCTCCATTTTCCAACCCGTGTTTATATCGGATTGACCTTTTGATTACCTGATCTCTCTTTAAATGTTCTATCTGGTCTCTTTTTCCTATTTCTCTTATTCACCTGGGATGTATTTCTTTTTATCCATCCACTCTCTCTTCTGTGTGCCTGATCTGTCTGTCTCGACTGGTCTGAAGTGTTTTGCAGGTGAGGCAATGCACTGTAACAGGAGCCCACTCTAGATCTGAAGGCCAAAAGAGTGTTGACTGCTGTCCTGTTGATATGAACCTCAGCACTAACACTGTAAGATCTGTATCCAGCCAGACACACACGCCAGTAGTTTTGACATTGAAAACTGTGTGTGTGTGTGTACATGTGTGTATATGTGTGTGTGTGTGTGTATTGCGGGCTTTAGGTGACATTGAAACAGCCTATACTGAGATGTAAACTTCAGAGAGAGATGGAGTAGAGGAAAGGAAGGGAAGAAAAGGAGAGAAAACAATAAGGATCCTGTGTTTAATTAGGCTCTTACAGATGATGGGGTTTTTCCACCGGGACCATGCAACCATCCTGGCTTCATCCAATTAATCTACCACTGAGAGACAGAGAGAGAGAGAGACAGAGAGACAGAGAGAGAGGGAGAGGGAGAGAGGGAGAGGGAGAGGGAGAGGGAGAGGGAGAGGGAGAGGGAGAAAGGGAGAGGGAGAGGGAGAGGGAGAGGGAGAGGGAGAGGGAGAGGGAGAGGGAGAGAGGGAGAGGGAGAGAGGGAGAGAGGGAGAGGGAGAGGGAGAGGGAGAGGGAGAGGGAGAGGGAGAGGGGAGAGGGAGAGGGAGAGGGAGAGGGAGAGGGAGACAGAGAGAGACAACAAAATAAAAGACAGAAAACTTAAGAGAAAGACAAGAGATAAAAGTGACAAAAGTTTCCAGGTGGTTATATGTAAATAACTAGTCTGTGATACATAATTTCACACTCTAGCATCCATCTGCTGTTGAAGCTTACCCAGATGGGGGGGTGGGCTATGTCTGCCATGCAGGCCAGGCAGTAGAATGATGAGCTGCTCTGGGACTCTGTTCTCCATGTAGACTCCTGGCCGCCTCACACATCCTGGCTCTAACACAGCTTCAACCCTCCAGGGCCAGCAAACAGTGACTGGGATGCAGGGTAATGGGACAGGGACAGCTGGAAGTGTCAACTGAACACACACACACATGCAGAACCGCACACATGCACGTACAGGCATACACACACACACACTTCATCCGTCCATCCCCCACTCTGATTGAGAGGGCATATCAATTCGTGCTGTCTGAAGACCAACCCTCAGCTGGCAAAAGATTGCCATGCTGTCCCCACTATCGCTGGGGGAAACGAGAGTTCACACACATACAGACACAGACACAATATCCCACCAGCACCCACACACACACGCCTACTCACACACCTACTCATACACACACACAAACACACCTCAAGTTTAAAGGTGTTGCCCTTTTGAGAGAGTGAGAGACAGAGTGAGAGAGAGAGGAAGAGGGAGAGAGACTGGGAGAGAGAGAAACATGGGTTGAAACCGAGGAGGGGGTCACTGTTACCATGGAAACCAGACCATCTCATTACGGCAATCAAATCACTGGGTGGACATGGAGAGGGGAGGGTTCTCTACTGGACTCTGCACTCTCACCCCATTGGTTGTGCATAATATCAATAGAAGCTATTGATTGGTTAACCAGTCCACTAACCTGGTTTGTAAGGTGTCTAAGTGTTACTGATTAAACCCTGGAATATTATGATTGATATAGACAGTCATGGGTCCAGAATTTGGACCTTCCGGTTCGGTATCATACAGGTTGATCAGAATCTCCCCTCTGACCTCTAGAATTCTCTTGAGACAGTTTATTTAGAATCTGATTGAGAGAAAGCGAGAGAGTATTAGAACCAATAGTTAGACCAATCAGAGTTGAAGGACACGTCATTCCTCGGCTGTGGCCTCCGTCTTGGTGTCCCATGACAACTGGGTCAGTGAAGTCACCCTGAGTGACAGCCTATTTGCCAAATCGGCATCACACACCCGTTCTAATGGAGTCACTGCTGACGAGGTCACAATCACATCACACCCTATCAGTCAACGGTGGTGTGGTGTGTGTGTGTGTGTGTGTAGTTTTGTGTGTCTTTGTATCGCTGTCTGGCTTTCCATTCCTCCATCAGCCCCCACCTCTCCACTCCTCCACCACTCTATTTCCTGCCTCTCCATCAGATATCTCTCCTCCACTCAGCACAGGTCCATCTCTCTATCTCCTCTCCTCCTCTGCCTTTGTGCTGTCATTAGGTCTGGGAAATAGCAGTCTGCTGACACACACAAACACACACACACACACTCCCGTTTATATGCACGCTGTCGTGGAAATTTCCTGTATTACCAAATCATGAGAGAGCAAACCACACAGAAGTCAGAGTTATCAGGAAGTCCATCTTTAATTATATGAGCTTCACCATAGCCCTGTGACTCTCAGATCAATTCAGTGTCCATAAATGAATTCCCTGAGAGTGTCAACATAATGGCAACTGAGATCCTTTATAGCAAAGATTCACCCCCTAGTCGACATGACAAACCACAGGTCTTAGGAAAACTGCACAAAGGACACATTTTACTTGAGAGAGGAGTATCCCTTAGCCAGACAGCATTAACTATAGTTCAGTTTGCTCTCTTAGACGAGGTTCTACTTCTCGTTCTTGGTACAACATAGTACCAAAACTTTACCTCATCCAATGGCATATATCAATTGTCAATTCTAGATACTCCCATATCAAATACAACCCCTCCTGGACAAGATCACAGAGAGGAGTGACTGGCAGACAGACGTTGTGGAGCCAACTAGCTGGTTCCCCTTTAATCACGCCATCCCTTCACATGGTTTAGGAATTGTTACAGACACATTCACAGATAAGACTAACCTGACCTCTCCCCTCTCTGGGCCCCAAGTAACTGAGCCCTAGCAGAGAAGGGATAACTGCAAACTGCCAACAGTATTATTCAAAAAGAAGACATTCTAATGACAATAAATAAGATAAAACATCTTATTTATCTATGTTACCTAACTAATTCTGATTCTGCTACCACAACACACACACACACACACACACACACACACACACACACACACACACACACACACACACACATACACACACACACACACACACACACACACACACACACACACACACACACACACACACACACACACACACACACACACACACACACACACACACACACACACACACACACACACAGGCAGAGCAGGATCAAAAACTCAGTTAGCACCACTCTCACATACACAAGAACACATGCACATACACACAGCAACAACACAACTACCTAAACATAACTACGGAAGCCCCGAAGCCCCAAAAGAACAACTTAGTATCTTGTTTGAACGACTTCTCTAGTTGGAATGACATGGTACAAAAATACTTCTTTTTTTTTACTACGTCTTTTAAACGAGATACTTAGTCGTTCGAACGAGATACTAAGTTATTTGAAAAACGTGTTATCTCGTTCAATAAACTTTTGTCTAATTCATTTGTCTATTTAGGCCTCCTTTGTTATGCAGTGCCAGTTGTGTTTGTCAGACCGTTGCTGCAGCCATTCGTTCACTGATTCCATCCATTGATATAATTCTTAATTGATGTTCATTTGATATGGCTGCTTTTGAATGCCAGAGCATGTAAGTGTTTTTGACAGCCTGGTTTGCTCTTCATGCTCAGAGTCATCCTTCCGAGGGTCACGTGTTCAATCCCAGTGGGATCCTAAACCTTAACCCTTTTACCATAACCATTTGGACACTTAACAGTGTCGTTGTTTAAGTTTGAATCCTATCCAAAACCTTAACCCTTAATGGACAATTCTGCCACTTATTCATCAACTCCAGCACCAAACCTGTGTCTACACATGTGAAAATAGCAGCTTTTATGATCTGTGGTTAAACCGATAAGAAGAAAGGTCCTAAAACATTTGTTTTCTCTGTGACATCACAGGGTAGGATTAAGGTATTTTCTCGCTCGCCACGTCCCCTCGAATCTCATAGTGTTTGAAAATCACTGTTTTTAAAATGTTTTAACTTTTTATGTTATCAGGTAGAACTTTTTAAATTAATATTTGTTTTCATACAAACACAGACATGCACCATTTTCACATGTTTTTTTTTACATTTTAATTTGAATTGTACCTTTATTCAACCAGGTAGGCTAGTTGAGAACATTTACAACTGTGACCTGGCCAAGATAAAGCAAAGCAGTGCGACACAAACAACAACACAGAGTTACACATGGAATAAACAAACATACTGTCAACAACACAATGGGGGAAAAAAAGTCTATATACAGTGTGTGCAAATTAGTTAAGGGATAAATAGCCCGTAGTGGCGAAATAATTACAATTTAGCAATTAAACACTGGAGTGATAGATGTGCAAGTAGAGATACTGGGGTGCAAACTAGCAACAAAAAAAAATAACAGTATGGGGATGAGGTAGTTGGATGGGCTATTTACAGATGAGCTATGTACAGGTGCAGTGATCTGTGAGCTGCTCTGAAAACTAGGTTCTTAAAGTTAGTGAGGGAGATATGAGTCTCCAGCTTCAGTGATTTTTGCAATTCGTTTCAGCCATTGGCAGCAGAGAACTGTAAGGAAAGGCGGCCAAAGGAGGAATTGGCTTTGGGGGTGCCCAGTGAAATATACCTGCTGGAACGCGCACTACGTGTGGGTGCTGCTATGGTGACCAGTGAGTTGAACTAAAGTGGGGCATTACCTAGCAAAGACTTATAGATTGACACTGATATTGTGCTGGAGATTATGAAAATGAGGTTGAAATATTGGTGGAGTTGCCCTTTAACTTAAGCATTCAGAATGAATAAAGAATGATGCTGAGCAGGAGGAAAAGAGCAACCAAGGGTGTCAAAAACACTTTCAAATGTGAAGTTTGGAGAAACGTGGAAAAACATCAAAATCTGAAGTCAAATTGGTAAAACTGTGAGTTTAAGTCACACACTTACGTCCGCTGGCATTCAAAAGCAGCCCGATCAAAGAACTGTCTGACAAACGGACAAACGGTCTGACAAACACAACGGGAGCTGCATAATAAACTAGGCAGAATTAGACAAAAGAAGAATGAAGTAGTTCAAACAAGATACTAAGTCATTTGGACGAGATAATTCCAAGAGTGTAAGTAAAAATGGTTCTTGCCCTGTGCTTCAGGGTCTGGCTCTCACAGTGTGTTCACATCATTCCAGACAGGCAGAAAGACAGAGCAGAGTTAAGCAGATCACAGTACAACAGGGAACTGTAGCCGGAGTAGCTAATATCTGCTTATTGTTATTCAACTGGTGGACTGGGAATAGATAAAACCACATCTGGTACTCAGTTCTGCTTCATATATCCATTGTCTACTGTATGTAAAACCTTAAAAATGCTCTGCCAACAGGGAGACTGGCAGCGACTCATGCTCCTGTTGCTCAAAGCCCTTTTGTGACTTCGGTAGTACTGTGTTTTCAACTCTCCTCTCTAACAATATCCGCCTCTCCTCTCCTCTTAATCCACTGACACATTCACTTCCCCTGTGAGATGTAACGTCTGTGAAGGGCGTTGATAAAAACACACATCCTCTTGGGAGAAAATGTAAATGGTATTCCTGGTTTGATGTGCTGTCAGATTTGGGATTACCAGGCATGCAATTAAAGCTCTCAGCAGCAGTAGTAGCAGCAGTAGCAGCAGTAGCAGTAGCACCAGCAGCACAGTCATTTTAAGAAATTACGGCCTTTTGCATCCCTTTGATACATCAAGTAGAAATTGTGCACAAATTAAGCCTGTTATATTAAATGACGTTCCCTCTAATATAAACCACATGGAAAATATGATACATCAGATTGTTTTGTATGAATAACAACTTGCTAAAGTGCCAAAATGCAGCATTTTCACGTGTCATCTGTGATTCTTCTGTGAATCTTCTCTGATTTTAACCCACTTAACCCAACATTTCTCCATGTTTTCACCATCATTGTAAAGCCCTAGTCATTCTGTTGCTTTGACAAAGTAATTGGGGGGGGGGGGGACCGATCCTGTAGAGGTTAACATAGCAAATGAAATGTGACAATACTTTATCACTCATACAGAATATCATCAATGATGCTGTTTTGGCCTCCAGTATGTAGCATTTGCAAAGTCATCAACACCTATTGTTTCAGTTCAGCCCAGAATTGAACTAAAAATAGACAATACAATAGGGGATAAGGTTTCAAGCTCTGGTTGATTTCCAATTGAATGATATGTTGACCCAACCAAATACATACATTCGAAGGATATGTCATTTCTGCTTGGATAGTTCCTACTGTGCCACTGACTTAGTCTGGCTTGAATTCCAGTTGACTACAAATGAATAATTGATACGTTGGATTTACATCTTCAACTTAACCAAAAATTCAAGTTTAAGAATGTTAATAAGCCAGTGGCGCATATGGAACTATCCACGCAGTAGATACATCTACTTTAAATGTTGATATTTGGTTGCATTGTCAACCAAACGCAATTCAATATGACTTTTGTATTACAGTAAATAGAGTAGATAAAACTATTGTCACGCCTGCTCCCGTTCTTCTTCCATCTGGCGCTCGAGGGCGCCAGACTCCCCAACATTACGCACTCAAACCACCTTCAGTACGCACACCTGCCTATTCCCCGGTCACCCGCATTAGCACTCATCGGACTCATGTGGACTCAATTACTTGTGTCATTTCCTTCCCTATGTCTCTCTGTTTCCTAGCTCTGTTCCCTGCATAGGGATTGTTGGTCATATGTCCTTGTTTACCCGTGTGCTGACGCTGTTCCTGTCGTGTCCTATGTCTGTTCCTGTCGTGTTCTATGTCTGTTCCTGAATAAATGTTTGACTCCGGCCCTTACACCTATACCCTTGGAAGGACTTTTAAGTAGAGAACTCTGTACAATCATTCTTATGATAGCACATTGGTGATAGTGAGTGACAAAAAAACATAGCTAAGCAGGGCAGGGCTTGGTTAAAACCTCTTATATGTAACTACATGTAATCCAAAATGTAATCTATATGATCCCTTGAAAATAATGATTTATCATGAAAGGACTGTGAACAATAACTAGTAATACTGCATACTCCAAGAAAGGTATAAGTCTCAACTTTCTGGTAGAAAATAGTTATGGAATGCTGAGTAGTGGAGTCACTATTGAGGTCACAAGGTCACACAGTACAAATATGATACAAATGTGAAATATTTCCTATTCAACAAAACTGTATAAATAAGCCCTGAAATGACATATCAAATCAAATCAAATCAAATCGATTTATATAGCCCTTCGTACATCAGCTGATATCTCAAAGTGCTGTACAGAAACCCAGCCTAAAACCCCAAACAGCAAGCAAATCAGGTGTAGAAGCACGGTGGCTAGGAAAAACTCCCTAGAAAGGCCAAAACCTAGGAAGAAACCTAGAGAGGAACCAGGCTATGTGGGGTGGCCAGTCCTCTTCTGGCTGTGCCGGGTGGAGATTATAACAGAACATGGCCATGATGTTCAAATGTTCATAAATGACCAGCATGGTCGTATAATAATAAGGCAGAACAGTTGAAACTGGAGCAGCAGCACGGTCAGATGGACTGGGGACAGCAAGGAGTCATCATGTCAGGTAGTCCTGGGGCATGGTCCTAGGGCTCAGGTCCTCCGAGAGAGAGAAAAAAAGAGAGAATTAGAGAGAGCATATGTGGGGTGGCCAGTCCTCTTCTGGCTGTGCCGGGTGGAGATTATAACAGAACATGGCCAAGATGTTCAAATGTTCATAAATGATCAGCATGTTCGAATAATAAGAAGGCAGAACAGTTGAAACTGGAGCAGCAGCATGGCCAGGTGGACTGGGGACAGCAAGGAGTCATCATGTCAGGTAATCCTGGGGCATGGTCCTAGGGCTCAGGTCCTCCGAGAGAGAGAAGGAGAGAATTAGAGAACGCACACTTAGATTCACACAGGACACCGAATAGGACAGGAGAAGTACTCCAGATATAACAAACTGACCCTAGCCCCCCGACACATAAACTACTGCAGCATAAATACTGGAGGCTGAGACATGATTTCTCAATATAGCATAATCAATTCATAAAATCACTATCTAAGATTTCACTTTGCCTATAACTGTAAAATACATATCTGTATGTTTTACTCGCAAAACACCAGTCTCAACGTCAACAGTGAAGAGGTGACTCCGGGATGCTGGCCTTCTAGGCAGAGTTGCAAAGAAAAAGCCATATCTCAGACTGGCCAATAAAAATAAAAGATTAAGATGGGCAAAAGAACACAGACACTAGACAGAGGAACTCTGCCTAGAAAGCTAGCATCCCGGAGTCACCTCTTCACTGTTGACGTTGAGACTGGTGTTTTGCGGGTACTATTTAATGAAGCTGCCAGTTGAGGACTTGTGAGGCGTCTGTTTCTCAAACTAGACACTCTAATGTACTTGTCCTCTTGCTCAGTTGTGCAATGGAGCCTCCCACTCCTCTTTCTATTCTGGTTAGGGCCAGTTTGTGCTGTTCTGTGAAGGGAGTAATACACAGCATTGTACGAGATCTTCAGTGTCTTGGCAATTTCATGCATGGAATAACCTTAATTTCTCATAACAAGAATAGCCTGACAGGTTTCAGAATAAAGTTCTTTGTTTCTGGCCATTTTGAGCCTGTAATCGAACCCACAAATACTGATGCTCCAGATACTCAACTAGTCTAAAGAAGGCCAGTTTTATCGTGTCTTTAATCAGGAAAACAGTTTTCAGTTGTGCTAACATAATTGCAAAAGGGTTTTCTAATGATCAATTAGCCTTTTAAAATTCTATACTTGGATTAGCTAACACAACGTGCCATTGGAACACAGGAGTGATGGTTGCTGATAATGGGTCTCTGTACGCCTGTGTAGATATTCCATAAAAACAATCTGCCGTTTCCAGCTACAATAGTCATTTACAACATTAACAATGTCTACACTGTATTTCTGATCTGAATGGACAACAGAATATAAATATTACCCCTCTACATTGTCTATGTTGAAATGTGGGATTACCGTGATTAAACAACAGTTTAAGTTGATGACATTTTTTAAATCCAATGTATTTTCCACTTAGATTCCACATCACAATACGTTGACAAATTATGCAGAAACAATGTTGATTCAATCTGTTGGTTTGCAGTGGGTGGTGATTCATCTTAAAGCCCCCACGCAGTCTCTCATTTCATTTTGAAATCATCACTAATACATTCATGTGAGTGTTTATTTGTTTAATAATATCACTCCAAAATGTATATTTGTGTCATTATTTCCCTGAGCCACTGAAATGCTCAGTCTGATCATGTGGGCTTTAAGAAACCAATTTGAACATGACATTAGAAATGTACGTACACAGCCCTGATTGGCTGAGAGGATGGTCTAGAACCCATCAACTTACCCATTGAAAAAAAAAAAAATCCACAGTTGTGTAGGCTACTTCGTCTTGTCATCGAAACAAAAGGCATACATAATGCAATTTGCTATATAATTGTTCTACAGTTTTCAATAGGTTACCAGAAGATACAGGACCAGAACAGCCTGTTTGGATGGTGGACCATCCGGGCATATACCCTGCTTGCCATCTATTCATTGCAGAATGCCATGATTATCTACAGGGCAGGCTATATGGTATAATCTTGGAACCAAGTATGCTCTTGTCTCACAACAAAATGCAACGAAGCACCTATGCAAAGCCCTCACTCTGTCACTCAGAAAAATATTCCAGCGTCTGCCTGCAAACTGAACATCTTTGCCTGTGCGTGTTTAGGCTACCTGCCCTTCCCTCGTCTGAATTATAGACTACTGTACTGACGTTACAAGCTTGATTCAGAAGATAGGGAGAGAGATTTTTAATTAGCTCGAGAAGAATGTATTAACTTTTTCAATGCTAGTTAAAGTGGAACTGACAGCGCTTTAACAATGTGAAATCTTATTAAAATCTGATCATACACACTTCCATGAAGAATAGAATGACACCTTCAAATACTTCTATAGCAGTATAGTGTGCTAAAACGGTTGTGCGTTTGGACTATTATAGACACAGCAGTAAATAAAACCGAATAAAAAAAACATCTGAAGTTCCAGCTCTTACACCACAAAAGGGGTATTATTACAATTTTCACAATTTCAGAGTGTTATTTCAACCTCATGGTGTGGAAATATCATTTGAAAGAACAGAAAAATCTGTTTTTTAATTGCACTGCCCCTTTAAAGCAAAAAAAATAATAATCTGTTCCTCATTTTAAACCACCTCGATGTAAAGTCCCCTGTTTAGGTGACCTGTGTGGTTCTGGTACCAACTTTCTCCCTTATAAATCGATCTGTGGACACTGTAGATCGAAATGCTTATATTGAGCGATAGCCCTGATTCTCACGGACACAGGACTATCTCTTTAGTCTGTATGAAGCAGGATGTGAAATCTGACACCACTTGAACCTGGGAAGTCCCTCCTACCATTTCATTCCCTCTTCCGACTGTCCATCAACCCCATGAACCCTACTTCACAGCCACTAACAACTCATACAGTGCCTACCGGAAAGTATTCAGACCCCTAGACTTTTTCCACATTTTGTTACGTTATAGCCTTATTCTAACATTGATTAAATAAATACAAATCCTCAGAAAACAATACCCCTTAACGATGCAGCAAAAACAGGTTACCGGTAAACATTTTTTGCAAATGTATTCAAAAATAAAAAACAGATACCATATTCACATAAGAATTCAGACCCTTTGCAATGAGACTCGAAATTGAACTCAGGTGCATCCTGTTTCCATGAATCATCCTTGAGATGTTTCTACAACTTGATTGGAAAGGCACACACCTGTTTAGGGTCTCACAGTTGACAGTGCATGTCAGAGCAAAGACCAAGCCATGAGGCCGAAGGAATTATTCGTAGAGCTCCGAGACAGGATTGGGTCGAGGCACAGATCTGGGGAAAGGTACCAAAACATTTCTGCAGCATTGAAGGTCCCCAAGAACACAGTGGCCTCCATCATTCTTAAATGGAAGAAGTTTGAAACCTCCAAGACTCTTCCTAGAGCTGCCCGCATGGCCAAACTGAGCAATCTGGGGAGAAGGGCCTTGGTCAGGGAGGTGACCAAGAACCCAATGGTCACCCTGACAGAGCTCCTGAGTTCATCTGTGGAGATGGGAGAACCTTCCAGAAGGACAACCATCTCTACAGCACTCCACCATCAGGCCTTTATGGTAGAGTGACCAGACAGAAGCCACTCCTCAGTAAAAGGCACATGACAGCCCGCTTTGAGCTTGCCAAAAAGCACCTAAAGGCTCTCAGACATTGAGAAACAATATTCTCTGGTCTGATGAAACCAAGATTGAACTCTTTGGCCTGAATGCTAAGCGTCACGTCTGGAAGATACCTGGTACCATCCCTACGGTGAAGCGTGGTGGTATTTTTCAGCCAGGCACTGGGGGAACGAAGAAAAGTACGGAGAGATCCTTGATGAAAACCTGCTCCAGAGCACTCAGAACCTCAGATTTGGGCGAAGGTTCACCTTCCAACAGGACAAGTCCCTGAATGTCTTTGAGTGGCCTAGCCAGAGCCTGGACTTGAACCGATCGAGCGACGCTCCCCATCTAACCCGACAGAGCTTGGAGGGGATCTACAGAGAAGAATGGGAGAAACTCCCCAAATATAGATGTGCAAGCTTGTAGCGTCATACCCATGAAGACTCGAGGCTGTAATTGCTGCCAAAGGTGCTTCAACAAAGTACTGATTAAAGGGTCTGAATACTTATGTAAATGTGATATTTCTGTTTTTTATTTGTAATAAATTAGCAAAAATGTCTAATAACCGTTTTTTTGCTTTGGCGTTATGGGGTATTGTGTGTCGATTAATGGGGGGGGGGGGGATATTTTAGAAATGTTAGAATGAGGCTGTAACCTAACAAAATGTGGAAAAAGTCAAGGGGTTTGAATACTTTCCGAAGGCACTGTATTCCTGGGATCCTTACATCGTAACGCAGCAGGAGAGACTGGATTCATCGCTGTCGTAAATGAAGATATTGATTTATTGGCAGTAATTTAAAATAATTAATAGATTTGAACCAAAAATCACTTTCTTTGTCATAGACAGATAAGATTGATATGAGATGAAAGGCAAATACCTAATGAGTTCAGGAAGCCAAGCTAAAGGTCTGTGAGACATTCACAGTAATGACACTGACATTTAGATCAAGAGAGACCTTTAGAAAATATGCATATTTTCTCTAACACTTAATATACAAATATGTATTTTAAGTTATAAAGAGGGTGAAATCTTATAGTTATTTTATCTATAGATTATACTATAATTAGAAAAAATAAAAGTAATTTCAAGCCTTACTCATACAGTCTTGTTCAATAGGAAATACATCATACAAAATATTTCATATTTTTATCATATTTCAAATCTAAATCAAATCAAATATTATTTGTCACATGCTCCAAATACAACAGGTGTAGGTAGACCTTACCGTGAAATGCTTACTTACAAGCCCTTAACCAACAATGCAGTTCAAGAAATGGATTTAAGTAAAAATATTTACAAAATAAACTAAAGTAAAAATTCAATAAAAACCAACACATTAAAATAACAATAACAAGGCTATATACAGGGGTACCGGTACAGAGTCAATGTGCGGGGGTACAGGTTAGTTGAGGTAATATGTACATGTAGCTAGGGGTGAAGTGATTATGCATAGACAATAAACAGCAGGAGTGTAAGAACAGAGGGGGGGGGGGGGGCTTTCCTCTGACACCACCTAGAATATAGAGCCTTATATTTATTTATTTATTTATTTATTTTACCTTTATTTAACCAGGTAGGCAAGTTGAGAACAAGTTCTCATTTACAATTGCGACCTGGCCAAGATAAAGCAAAGCAGTTCGACAGATAAAACGACACAGAGTTACACATGGAGTAAAAACAAACATACAGTCAATAATGCAGTATAAACAAGTCTATATACAATGTGAGCAAATGAGGTGAGAAGGGAGGTAAAGGCAAAAAAAGGCCATGATGGCAAAGTAAATACAATATAGCAAGTAAAATACTGGAATGGTAGTTTTGCAATGGAAGAATGTGCAAAGTAGAAATAAAAAAAATAATGGGGTGCAAAGGAGCAAAATAAATAAATAAATAAAAATTAAATACAGTTGGGAAAGAGGTAGTTGTTTGGGCTAAATTATAGGTGGGCTATGTACAGGTGCAGTAATCTGTGAGCTGCTCTGACAGTTGGTGCTTAAAGCTAGTGAGGGAGATAAGTGTTTCCAGTTTCAGAGATTTTTGTAGTTCGTTCCAGTCATTGGCAGCAGAGAACTGGAAGGAGAGGCGGCCAAAGAAAGAATTGGTCTTGGGGGTGACTAGAGAGATATACCTGCTGGAGCGTGTGCTACAGGTGGGAGATGCTATGGTGACCAGCGAGCTGAGATAAGGGGGGACTTTACCTAGCAGGGTCTTGTAGATGACATGGAGCCAGTGGGTTTGGCGACGAGTATGAAGCGAGGGCCAGCCAACGAGAGCGTACAGGTCGCAATGGTGGGTAGTATATGGGGCTTTGGTGATAAAACGGATTGCACTGTGATAGACTGCATCCAATTTGTTGAGTAGGGTATTGGAGGCTATTTTGTAAATGACATCGCCAAAGTCGAGGATTGGTAGGATGGTCAGTTTTACAAGGGTATGTTTGGCAGCATGAGTGAAGGATGCTTTGTTGCGAAATAGGAAGCCAATTCTAGATTTAACTTTGGATTGGAGATGTTTGATATGGGTCTGGAAGGAGAGTTTACAGTCTAACCAGACACCTAAGTATTTGTAGTTGTCCACGTATTCTAAGTCAGAGCCGTCCAGAGTAGTGATGTTGGACAGGCGGGTAGGTGCAGGTAGCGATCGGTTGAAGAGCATGCATTTAGTTTTACTTGTATTTAAGAGCAATTGGAGGCCACGGAAGGAGAGTTGTATGGCATTGAAGCTTGCCTGGAGGGTTGTTAACACAGTGTCCAAAGAAGGGCCGGAAGTATACAGAATGGTGTCGTCTGCGTAGAGGTGGATCAGGGACTCACCAGCAGCAAGAGCGACCTCATTGATGTATACAGAGAAGAGAGTCGGTCCAAGAATTGAACCCTGTGGCACCCCCATAGAGACTGCCAGAGGTCCGGACAGCAGAGGAGGCCGAGCAGTTGCCATAGGTGGCGAAGCAACTGATATGCTCTCGATGGTGCAGCTGTAGTACTTTTTGAAAATCTGGGAAGCCATGAAAAATCTTTTCAGTCTCCACCACACTGCCAGGTCTCTGACCTCCTCCCTATAGGCTGTCTCATCGTTGACAGTGATCAGGCCTACCATTGTTGTGTCGTCAGTATACTTAATAATGGTGTTGGAGTCGTGCTTGGCCAGGCAGAACGCACCCCTGAGGGGCCCCCGTGTTGAGGATCAGCATGGCAGATGTGTTGTTGTCTACACTTACCACTTGGGGGCAGCCCGTCAGGAAGTCCAGGATTGAGTTGCAGAGGGAGGTGTTTAGTCCCTGGGTCCTTAGCTTAGTGATGAGCTTTGTGGGCACTATGGTGTTGAACGCTGACCTGTAGTCAATACTGTGTACTTTAGTCCTCAAAAGTGACTACACCATAGCAATTTATAATTATTTTTACTAGAAAGGTGAGATTGTAAACTTTCTTGGAGTATGCAGAATTACTAGTTATTGTTTATGGCCCTCTCAAGACAAATAATTACTTTTGGGTATTACGTAGATGGGAAAACGTGTTTTTAAAATTAAATTTAAGACAAATTGTTCAAATTAGGTGAAATAAAACATTTTTTTTGTAATATATTTTTTTGTTTCACTTCTCAAAAGGCACCTAATTTGTGGAATAACCCAGCAGCTCTCCTGCTCCTCACACATCAGCTCAGTAGTGCTCTGATACTCCTCGTGTCTCAGAGTGAGAGAGAGAGGGAGGTGGGGAGAGAGAGGGGAGAGAAGAATGGGGTGGGAAGAGGGCGAGAGAGTGTTAATGTGTGTGTGTGTGCTTGCATGTGTGTGTGTGTGTGCTTGCGTGTGCTTGTGTGTGTGTGTGAGAGAGAAAGACAGACAGAGACAGAGAGGGAGCAAGAAAGATAATTGAGAGAGAGAAGAGAGAGGCAGACAGAGAAATTCATCATCAGCCTTATTATATTTATTTATTGAGGCATGGATTAAACCTGAAAGGAAATGTTGTGCTGCAAATTATTTCTTGAGTCGCCACAGATAGGAAAACACTCTCTGATGTCACAGTACAACACTGCCCTCTTCAGGTTACAGAGGGAACTGATAGGCTATGTTTTGTAGAAAGTAATCTTTCAAGTGAAACTGTAGTCTACTGGAGAATTGATGACATGAAACTATCATGTAAGTAAAAATGCAGTGAATACAAATATTTATAGAAATATAATAGGCAGATAAACAAGTTTGGACAAATGTGGCTGAATCAAACTACACAAACATATTTCAGTTTTTAGAACTGAAATTTAAAAAAGAGTTGAGGATTTGTTATCAAGTTTATCTGTAGCCTAACAAATGTTTTTTAATCTAGTTCATTCCGGTGTGATGCTTTAAATTAAAGTAACGAATGGGCTAATGTTTACACTGAACAAACAAACACGCCATGGTCTGTCTCTATATTTCTACAAGGAATTAAATAGTTATGGATTTGATCTCGGTTATGGTTGTCATTTACAGTACACGACAGTCCTACTGATTTATTAAACAAATATACCGTTCTGGAATATTGTAACGCATTCAGTAATGCATTCAGTTGGAGTTTTTAATGTTTACTGAAATAAAGGCCATTGGCTCTCAATGAAAGTGCTTTGGGACATCATCCGTAACCTCAATGAGTAATTACCTTATGTTCTAGAGTCCCATGAACCTTTCACTGCAGTGGGCTGAATCAGGGTCACACAGAGTGAATGTGGGTAGTCTTAAACAAATCTAATTTGAAACAGATGTTTACACCTCACACAAATGGTTATGGGGTTGAATAAAAAAGAAGACACCAGTACCATGTCAGATATAGAGTTGTACTCTATTACATGTAGAGTTTGCATCCTGATATTACACTTTACATGCATCACAGAAGACTGATATAAAGCGAAACTGTTTTGACAGTCAAACACCGTATTTTCGTAGTTTCATAAAAAAAATATCTTTATTGTGACATTATGAAAAATACGAATAACATCCCACTCATGAGACCAAAGAGGGTGCTTTCGATCATTGAATGCAGGAAAGGGCTACATTGTCAATAACATTTGAAAAAACAACTCTGTCAAACACTGGGGAGAAATTGACTCAGATATCTTTTTACTCATTATTTCATCAAGTGAATTAAATTGAATGCTTGCCAACACCATTACTTTAAGAAGGACAGTTAATACAAATGTTCTCTATTGAAATGATTATAAAATATATGAGAGCAGAAGTTTAAAAAGCATGAATTTCTTCAGAGAATCTGTCAGTCTCTCTCTCTCCGCCTCTCTCTCATTGTGTGTGTGTGTGTGTGTGTGTGCCTATGTGCCTGTGTGAGCGCAAACAAGTCTTTAAAACCTGATAAAAAAAGAAAAGATCAGATAGCTCTTTCCAAAGAGGAGTTTTCAGCAAGGCAATAGCCCCTGGTGGTAACTGGAATTCAAAGCAGAGCAGGTTAAAAGGCACTGAGGGTACATCATGTCTGATGGATGGCTGTTAGAATTGACTGGCTTTCCTGTTGCTTGGATCAGTAGACGACTTGTTGCTCTGTTGCTCAGACTTGTTGCTCTGTTGGAACAAAAGATAAACATACATCCCTTTAGATAGAACACACAATATACCTAGTTGTTGTTGAGTGTGTGTGTATGTGTGTGTGTGTGCATCCGTGCGTGCGTGTGCATCCGTGCGTGCGTGTGTGTGTGCATCCGTGCGTGCGTGCGTGTGTGTACCTTGGTCCCGAACAGCAGGTTGATGACCCCTTTGGAGCGTCTGTCAGCAGTGCGGTCTCCAGGAAGACACACAGACATACTCTTACTGTCCCTTCTGAACCGGGATGACTCCGCCTCCTCACTACCATTGGCCACAGACAGAGACTGGCCTGTGGGCAGGGAGAGGGTGTGTGAGGGAGAGGGTGTGTGAGGAAGTGTGTGTGTGTGGGTGTGTGTGCGTGTGTGTGCGTGTGTGCGCGTGTGTGTGCGTGTGTGTGTGTGCGTGTGTGTGTTATACCTGTAATAGCAGGCAGAGATCTGGAGTTGGCGTTGGTGAGAAAGACATTGTCTTGAGAGCCAGGTTCAGACAGGTTGGTGTCACTGCGGAACTCCTGCTTCTTGGACAGCTAGAGGGAGACAGAGAGCAGAGAGTCTCACTGACACTGGTATACAGCCACAGGCATGTCCAAATACTCTTCCTCTTTTTTCCTCCATGGTTTGAAATTATTTCAATGAAACAGTGGCTGACCCTGTAAAACATTGCACCTATCTGTTTTTGTATATACACTACTGTTCAAAAGTTTGGGGTCACTTAGAAATGTCCTTGTTTTTTACATTTTGAAAAAATGTGGTATCCAATTGGTAGTAGTTACAGTCTTGTCTCATCGCTGCAACTTCCGTACGGGCTCGGGAGAGGCGAAGGTCGAGAGCCATGCGTCCTCCGAAACATAACTCAACAAAGCCGCACTGCTTCTTGACACAATGCACATCCAACCCGGAAGCCAGCCGCACCAATGTGTCGGAGGAAACACCGTGCACCTGGCGACCTGGTGCACTGCGCCGGGCCCGCCACAGGAGTCGCTAGTGCGCAATGAGACAAGGATATCCCTGCCGGCCAAACCCTCCCTAACCCGGACGAAGCTGGGCCAATTGTGCGCCACCCCATGGGCCTTCCGGTCGCGGCCGGCTGCGACAGAGCCTGGGCTCGAACCCAATGTCCTTGTTTTTGAAAGAAAATAAAATATTTGGTCAATTAAAATAACATCAAATGGATCAGAAATACAGTGTAGACACTGTTAATGTTGTAAAAGTATAAAGAAGGCCAGTTTTTCTGTTTTAGTGTTGCTTTAGCAGTATGCTTAGAGTCATTGTCCTGCTGGAAGGTGAACCTCCGTCCCAGTCTCAAATCTCTGGAAGACTGAAACAAGAATTTCCCTGTACCTAGTGCCATCCATCATTCCTTCAATTCTGACCAGTTTCCAAATCTCTGCCGATGAAAAACATTTCCACAGCATGATGCTGCCACCACCATGCTTCACTGTGGGGATGGGGTTCTCGGGGTGATGAAAGGTGTTGATGGCCAAAAAGCTCAATTTTAGTCTCATCTGACCAGAGTACCCTCTTCCAAATGTTTGGGAAGTCTCCCACATGCCTTTTGGCGAACACCAAACGAGTTTGCTTATTTTTTTTCTTTAAGCAATTGATTTTTTCTGGTTACTCTTCCGTAAAGCCCAGCTCTGTGGATTGTACGGCTTAAAGTGGTCATATGGACAGATACTCCAATCTCAGCTGTGGAGCTTTGCAGCTCCTTCAGGGTTATCTTTGGTCTCTTTGTTGCCTCTTTGATTAATGCCCTCCTTGCCTGGTCTGTGAGTTTTGGTGGGCGGCCCTCTGTTGGCAGATTTGTTGTGGTGCCATATTCTTTCCATTTTTTAAATAATGGATTTAATGGTGCTCCATGGATGTTCAAAGTTTCTGATATTTTTTTAGAACCCAACCCTGATCTGTACTTCTCAATAACTTTGTCCCTGACCTGTTTGGAGAAGTCCTTGGTCTTCATGGTGCCACTTGCTTGGAGGTGCCCCTTGCTTAGTTGTGTTGCAGACTCGGGGGCCTTTCAGGACAGGTGTATATATATACTGAGATCATGTGACACTTAGATTGCACACAGGTGGACTTCATTTAACTAATTATGTGAGTGTGGGTGAATAAATGATCTCCGCATGTGTATTTCCCACCGTAAATCATGGAGGAGGAGGTGTGATGGTACTTTGCTGGTGACACTGTCTGTGATTTATTTAGAATTCAAGGCACACTTAACCATCATGGCTAGCACAGCATTCTGCAGCCATACGCCATCCCATCTGGTTTGGGCTTAATTGGACTGTCATTTGTTTTTCAACAGGACAATGACCCAACACACCTCCAGGCTGTGTAAGGGATATTTTACCAAGAAGGAGAGTGATGGAGTGCTGCATCAGATGACCTGCCCTCCACAATCCCCCGACCTCAACCACATTGAGATGGTTTGGGATGAGTCGGACCGCAGAGTGAAGGAAAAGCAGCCAACAAGTGCTCAGCATATGTGGGAACTACTTCAAGAGTGTTGGAAAAGCGTTCCAGGTTAAGCTGGTTCAGAGAATGCCAAGAGTGTGGAAAACTGTCATCAAGGCAAAGGATGGCTACTTTGAAGAATATAAAATATATTTGGATTTGTTTAACACTTTTTTGTTTACTACATGATTCCAAATGTGTTATTTCATACTGTTGATGTCTTCACTATTATTCTACAATGTAGAAAATAGTCCAAATAAAGAAAAACCCTTGAATGAGTAGGTGTTCTAAAACTGTTGACCGGTAGTGTATATCTCCATCTCTCTCTCTCTCTCTCCCTCTCTCCCCTTTCCCCCTGTTTCTCTCTCTCTCTCTCTCTCTCTCCCTCTCCCACTGTCTATCTCTCTCTCTCCCGCTCTCTCTCACCCATTTGCTGTCCAGAGTGTTGGTCCTGTCTCTCTCTCTCCCTCTCCCACCGTCTACCTCCTTCTCTTCCGCTCTCTCTCACCCATTTGCTGTCCAGAGTGTTGGTCCTGTCTCTCTCCTCTGGGATGAAGATCATGCTGCTCCTTTTCCTTCTCCTCTTGGAGTTCCTGAGTTTAACCTCCCCCTCTGCCCCTCCCTCATCCACCATGCTCACACTCCCACTGGAGTGCTGCAGGGTGGGGGTCTGGGGGGCCGCCATGTCAGGGAGACCACTGGGGAGGGAGGGAGGCAGGTGGGGGGAGAGGAAGAGAAGGGGGAGAAAGAAGAGGGAGAGAGGGGGGTAAAGGTGTGTGTTTGTTAATATAGTATGGTTGCATGTTTGCACCCATGTGTGTGGGTTTGCATCTGTGTGTGTCTGTGTGTGTGTGTGTCAAATAAAATAAAATGTTATTTGTCACATACACATGGTTAGCAGATGTTAATGCGAGTGTAGCGAAATGCTTGTGCTTCTAGTTCCGACAATGCAGTAATAACCAACAAGTAATCTAGCTAACAATTTCAAAACTACTACCTTATAGACACAAGTGTAAAGGGATAAAGAATATGTACATAAAGATATATGAATGCGTGATGGTACAGAACGGCATAGGCAAGATACAGTAGATGGTATTGAGTGCAGTATATACATATGAGATGAGTATGTAAACAAAGTGGCATAGTTAAAGTGGCTAGTGATACATGTATTACATAAAGATGCAGTAGATGATATAGAGTACAGTATATACGTATACATATGAGATGAATAATGTAGGGTATGTAAACATTATATTAGGTAGCATTGTTTAAAGTGGTTAGTGATATATTTTACATCATTTCCCATCAATTCCCATTATTAAAGTGGCTGGAGTTGAGTCAGTGTGTTGGCAGCAGCCACTCAATGTTAGTGGTGGCTGTTTAACAGTCTGATGGCCTTGAGATAGAAGCTGTTTTTCAGTCTCTCGGTCCCAGCTTTGATGCACCTGTACTGACCTCGCCTTCTGGATGATAGCGGGGTGAACAGGCAGTGGCTCGAGTGGTTGTTGTCCTTGATGATCTTTATGGCCTTCCTGTGACATCGGGTGGTGTAGGTGTCCTGGGGGGCAGGTAGTTTGCCCCCGGTGATGCGTTGTGCAGACCTACCCTCTGGAGAGCCTTACGGTTGTGGGCGGAGCAGTTGCCGTACCAGGCGGTGATACAGCCCGACAAGATGCTCTCGATTGTGCATCTGTAGAAGTTTGTGAGTGCTTTTGGTGACAAGCCAAATTTCTTCAGCCTCCTGAGGTTGAAGAGGTGCTGCTGCGCCTTCTTCACGATGCTGTCTGTGTGGGTGGACCAATTCAGTTTGTCTGTGATGTGTACGCCGAGGAAATTAAAACTTACTACCCTCTCCACTACTGTTCCATCGATGTGGATAGGGGGGTGTTCCCTCTGCTGTTTCCTGAAGTCCACAATCATCTCCTTAGTTTTGTTGACGTTGAGTGTGAGGTTATTTTCCTGACACCACACTCCGAGGGCCCTCACCTCCTCCCTGTAGGCTGTCTCGTCGTTGTTGGTAATCAAGCCTACCACTGTTGTGTCGTCCGCAAACTTGATGATTGAGTTGGAGGCGTGCGTGGCCACACAGTCGCGGGTGAACAGGGAGTACAGGAGAGGGCTCAGAACGTACCCTTGTGGGGCCCCAGTGTTGAGGATCAGCGGGGTGGAGATGTTGTTGCCTACCCTCACCACCTGGGGGCGGCCCGTCAGGAAGTCCAGTACCCAGTTGCACAGGGTGGGGTCAAGACCCAGGGTCTCGAGCTTGATGACGAGCTTGGAGGGCACTATGGTGTTAAATGCCGAGCTGTAGTCGATGAACAGCATTCTCACATAGGTATTCCTCTTGTCCAGATGGGTTAGGGCAGTGTGCAGTGTGGTTGAGATTGCATGTGTGTGTGTGTGTGTGTGTGTGTGTGTGTGTGTGTGTGTGTGTGTGTGTGTGAGTCTGTTTCCCATATTGTGAATGGTTGCTGTTCATACACGGATTGTATATTGCTAGACATAATCGCCTTGTCGAGCTGATAGCCAGCAAGGTGAGACAGGTAGTCTCACCAACAGCACACTTCCATTAACATTCTTGTGTAAGAGGAAGCTGGTTTGATGTTGATGATGATGTGTTTCCCTGTGTGCCAAATATGCCAGATGTTGTTGCTATGGGGGGAGGCCAGGGGGAGGTGCTCATTTTGGTAGTGGGCTCCTCAATTGACAGCTAAATGGAGGGGGCCTTTGCCAAGAAGCTTCTTACATACCAGCCCCTTGTGGCGCTTTGACAGCCTCGCGTGTAGGTGCAAGCTTGTGGAGCTGATCTTTGCCAGTCTTGGCCACGTACACATGCTTGCAATGCGTGGACTCCAGATTGTGGGCCAGCCAAAAACTAAGGCGAAGTTGGCTATGTAGTGCTGTGTTTCAACTGTTGTGGGAACCCTAGCTGTATGGAGAAGGAGGTGCTTTCTGTAACCTTGAGTACCATGCATACAGGGACCTTTGAAATGTTCAGATCCTTTTTTTCATGTAAATTTGATTGGTGGGTTCAAATAAAGTTATTTAAAATGTGTGTGAGTGTGTATTTGTGTATGTGAGTGTGTATGTGTGTGTGTGAGTCTGTATTTGTGTGTGTGAGTGTGTATTTGTGTATGTGAGTGTGTATGTGTGTGTGTGAGTCTGTATTTGTGTGTGTGAGTGTGTATTTGTGTGTGTGAGTGTGTATTTGTGTATGTGAGTGTGTATTTGTGTTTGTGAGTGTGTATTTGTGTTTGTGAGTGTGTATTTGTGTATGAGAGTGTGTATTTGTGTTTGTGAGTGTGTATTTTTTATGTTTGTGAGTGTGTATTTGTGAGTGTGTATTTGTGTTTGTGAGTGTGTATTTGTGTATGAGAGTGTGTATTTGTGTTTGTGAGTGTGTATTTGTGTTTGTGAGTGTGTATTTGTGTTTGTGAGTGTGTATTTGTGTTTGTGAGTGTGTGTTACCTGTCTGGATAAGGTTTGGTGGGGGTCCCACACTCAGACCCCTGGAGGGAAGAGATGGAGATGACGGACTGACGGAAGGAGCGAAGGACAGAGCGCGGACGACTTGACTTCCTCTCATCCATATCCGGCTAAGAACGAGGTGTGACGAAGAGGGAAAAGAGAGGGATGGATAAAAATGAGACAAAAGATTAAAGGTGAAGTTGGATGAAAGAGAGAGTTTAAAAAGAGAGTTAATATAATACTTTTCACAAACAGGAGTTAAGCTTTGGCATTGCTAGCGTCATTCCTAAAGCTCTTTTCACAAAATAGTTTTTCAGATTGAAATTCTCCTCAGATACTAGCTCCTTCCAGCTAGCCTATCAGGCCTCACATAAACACTCTCCTTTCCTCTTTCGATTTCACTCTTTCTCTTACCAGCTCCCTCACTCCATACTCCTTCTCCACCTTCTTCCTCATATGCGTGAAGCACTCCTCCATGCGCTCGTGGAAAGGTCGTAGGTCGTCTGTCACTCTCTTCCCATGTAGAGAGATTCCCCCACCCAGCAACGGGATCTACAAGAGAGGTATATGATAAAACAGTGTGTTTGTGTGTTTGTGCGTATGCTTGTACATGTGTTGCTGCACGTGCCTGAGTGTGTGTGTGTGCGTACAGTACCTGCCATGCGATGAGGTCTTTGAGACCCTCCAGCTTATCTCTGTCCTCTGGGTGTTGCAAGTTGTACTCCTCAGTGAAGAAAGCCTGTAAAGAGGAGAGGGATAGAAATACGCTGTACTTTTACAGATGACACAGTTCTGGGATGGGGTTGAGACGTGCGGGTAGGTGGGTGGGCGGGTGGGTGGACGGACGAACTCTGACCTTCTCGTACTTGGCGAAGCCCCCCATGACGGCAGGGTCCACAATGCCGTTGAGCAGCATGGAGAGAGGGTTGATGGGAAGGGCGTCGTCGGCCTGGTATTGGTTGATCAGGGTGAGGATCTTGTCATTGGTGCTCTGCATGGTCTCTATGGCATTCTCCAGAGGACTGATGGTGGTCTGAGAGAGAGAGAGAGAGAGAGAGAGAGAGAGAGAGAGAGAGAGAGAGAGAGAGAGAGAGAGAGAGAGAGAGAGAAACGAACGGGGTGTTGTAACTAATAAAACTGAGCAAATGAAATAAACAGTTTCAGGACCAGCAACAGTTATGCTACCCATTGCAGAGAAAAGCACTCACCTTGATCCAGCACTGGCAGTAAGAGATAGATAATGGTAAACAGGCAAACTGGTGCACCAAAAGAGAGAGAGAGACAAACAGACACACTTACATGTTTCATGTCTGTGGCCTCAAACCAGCGCAGGATCCCAGGGAGTTTATACACTGTGGTGAACGTGGTACGCTCAATCCACATGGACTACAAAAGAGGAAGAGAGGAGGAGACAGACAGAAAGGAAGAGAGATACAGAGAGGGAGATACAGAGAGAAAGAGAGAGCGAGAAAGAAAGAGCGAAAGAGACAGAGAGACCATGGGAGAGATAGATACAAAATGAAAAAAGTCCTGGTGTGATCATGTATTGGACCTGCGATACATTGTATTCAGTACAGTCAGGGATCCGGTCAGACACTTACAACAAACTCATTGCTGGGATCCACTGGACCTTTCCTCACTGGTCTGGAGTAGTGGAAACGCTGCACGTAGTTGGACTTGTAGAAGCTACAACACACACACACAGACACACAGACACACACAGACACACACAGTAAAGACACATAGAGCGGGATAGAAAGAGGAGGTTTAAACAGTCATCTTTGTGAGACAGAGGTAAAGGTTGAGGGCAGAGAGGGACTGACTTGATGATCTGGTCAGGGACGGGTTTGCTCTTCAAGCGAGATGGGATCTCCAGGACAGGCTGAACAGTGAAACACTGGATGTCTGAGACAACCAGGTCAGGAAGGCAACATGACTACAACCCAACCATAGAGGAAGTGAAACGTCTTCGTGTTCACGTGTGTGACTATAGAGCCATGGTGGTCCATGCGACTTAGGACAATGTTAGCCCACTGAACTAAAGACTGAGTGTGTGTATGTGTGTGTATGTAGTGGCGACCCATCATTCAGGGCAGGGCCCCAACTATATTGAGCCCCACATTTTTAGCAAAAAAGAATACTAATAAAAATGGCTTACCTGTTTTGCATGTTATTTTGGCATGAATACGTGTCACATATCAGTTTGCAAACAATGTAAAAAAAAAAGTAAATCATTGAGTTAATAAAGCCGCATACAAACATGGTCTCTTTCTTGCTTTCTTGAGTAAGGCAGCTCCAAAATGCAGGTGTTTCAGCCTAGCTCAGTGCTTTCTGTGGTGGTGGGGCAGCCAGCGAGAAAATACAGAGCGTAGGTGTTGGTAATGTTCTCTAGTTGCGCCATGATTAGCTCACTGATCTGACAGTACGTCACCGCCAAGTCTAAGGGTAGGCTTTTACGCTACTGCTACTCTCTGTTTATCATATAGGCATAGTCACTTCAACCATACCTACATGTACATACTACCTCAATCAGCCGACTAACCGGTGTCTGTATATAGCCTCGCTACTGTTATAGCATCGCTACTGTTATAGCATCGCTAATGTTTTAGCCTCGCTACTGTTATAGCCTCGCTAATGTTTTAGCCTCGCTACTGTATATAGCCTCTCTACTGTTATAGCCTCGCTACTGTTATAGCATCGCTACTGTTATAGCCTCGCTACTGTTATAGCATCGCTAATGTTTTAGCCTCTCTACTGTTATAGCCTCGCTACTGTTATAGCCTCGCTACTGTTATAGCATCGCTACTGTTATAGCATCGCTACTGTTATAGCATCGCTACTGTTATAGCATCGCTAATGTTATAGCCTCGCTACTGTTATAGCCTCGCTACTGTTATAGCCTCTCTACTGTTATAGCTTCTCTACTGTTATAGCCTCGCTACTGTTATAGCCTCGCTACTGTTATAGCCTCGCTACTGTTATAGCTTCTCTACTGTTATAGCCTCGCTACTGTTATAGCCTCTCTACTGTTATAGCCTCTACTGTTATAGCCTCACTACTGTTATAGCCTCTCTACTGTTATAGCTTCTCTACTGTTATAGCCTCGCTACTGTTATAGCCTCTCTACTGTTATAGCCTCTCTACTGTTATAGCCTCGCTACTGTTATAGCCTCGCTACTGTTATAGCCTCGCTACTGTATATAGCCTCTCTACTGTTATAGCCTCACTACTGTATATAGCCTCTCTACTGTTATAGCCTCGCTACTGTTATAGCCTCGCTACTGTTATAGCCTCGCTACTGTATATAGCCTTGCTACTGTTATAGTCTCGCTACTGTATACAGCCTCGCTAATGTTTTAGCCTTGCTACTGTATATAGCCTCTCTACTGTTATAGCCTCGCTACTGTATACAGCCTCTCTACTGTTATAGCCTCGCTACTGTATACAGCCTCGCTACTGTTATAGCCTCGCTACTGTTATAGCCTCGCTACTGTTATAGCCTCGCTACTGTATATAGCCTCGCTACTGTTATAGCCTCTCTACTGTTATAGCCTCGCTACTATATACAGCCTCGCTACTGTTATAGCCTCGCTACTGTATATAGCCTCGCTACTGTTATAGCCTCGCTACTGTATATAGCCTCGCTACTGTATATAGCCCCGCTACTGCCATAGCCTCGCTACTGTATACAGCCTCGCTACTGTATACAGCCTCGCTACTGTTATAGCCTCGCTACTGTATGTTGTCTCACTACTGTATACATTCTCGCTACTGTTATAGCCTCGCTACTGTTATAGCCTCGCTACTGTTATAGCCTCGCTACTGTATGTAACCTCACTACTATATACAGCCTCGCTACTGTTATAGCCTCGCTACTGTATGTAGCCTCACTACTGTATACAGCCTCGCTACTGTTATAGCCTCGCTACTGTATGTAGCCTCACTACTGTATACAGCCTCGCTACTGTTATAGCCTCGCTACTGTTATAGCCTCGCTACTGTATATAGCCTCGCTACTGTATGTAGCCTCACTACTGTATACAGCCTCGCTACTGTTATAGCCTCGCTACTGTTATAGCCTCGCTACTGTATGTAGCCTCGCTACTGTATACAGCCTCGCTACTGTTATAGCCTCGCTACTGTTATAGCCTCGCTACTGTTATAGCCTTGCTACTGTATATAGCCTCGCTACTGTTATAGCCTCGCTACTGTATACAGCCTCGCTACTGTTATAGCCTCGCTACTGTATATAGTCTCGCTACTGTTATAGCCTCGCTACTGTATACAGCCTCGCTACTGTTATAGCCTCGCTACTGTTATAGCATCGCTACTGTTATAGCCTCGCTACTGTTTTAGCCTCGCTAATGTTTTAGCCTCTCTACTGTTATAGCCTCTCTACTGTTATAGCCTCTCTACTGTTATAGCCTCGCTACTGTTATAGCCTCGCTACTGTTATAGCCTCTCTACTGTTATAGCCTCGCTACTGTTATAGCCTCGCTACTGTTATAGCCTCGCTACTGTTATAGCCTCGCTACTGTTATAGCCTCTCTACTGTTATAGCTTCTCTACTGTTATAGCCTCGCTACTGTTATAGCCTCTCTACTGTTATAGCTTCTCTACTGTTATAGCCTCGCTACTGTTATAGCCTCGCTACTGTTATAGCCTCGCTACTGTTATAGCCTCTCTACTGTTATAGCTTCTCTACTGTTATAGCCTCGCTACTGTTATAGCCTCGCTACTGTTATAGCCTCGCTACTGTATATAGCCTCTCTACTGTTATAGCCTCACTACTGTATATAGCCTCTCTACTGTTATAGCCTCGCTACTGTTATAGCCTCGCTACTGTTATAGCCTCGCTACTGTATATAGCCTCGCTACTGTTATAGTCTCGCTACTGTATACAGCCTTGCTAATGTTTTAGCCTTGCTACTGTATATAGCCTCGCTACTGTATACAGCCTCTCTACTGTTATAGCCTCGCTACTGTATACAGCCTCGCTACTGTTATAGCCTCGCTACTGTTATAGCCTCGCTACTGTATATAGCCTCGCTACTGTTATAGCCTCGCTACTGTTATAGCCTCGCTACTATATATAGCCTCGCTACTGTTATAGCCTCGCTACTGTTATAGCCTCGCTACTGTTATAGCCTCGCTACTGTATATAGCCCCGCTACTGTCATAGCCTCGCTACTGTATACAGCCTCGCTACTGTATACAGCCTCGCTACTGTATGTAGCCTCACTACTGTATACATTCTCGCTACTGTTATAGCCTCGCTACTGTTATAGCCTCGCTACTGTATGTAGCCTCACTACTATATACAGCCTCGCTACTGTTATAGCCTCGCTACTGTATGTAGCCTCACTACTGTATACAGCCTCGCTACTGTTATAGCCTCGCTACTGTTATAGCCTCGCTACTGTATATAGCCTCGCTACTGTATGTAGCCTCGCTACTGTATACAGCCTCGCTACTGTTATAGCCTCGCTACTGTTATAGCCTCGCTACTGTTATAGCCTCGCTACTGTATGTAGCCTCGCTACTGTATACAGCCTCGCTACTGTTATAGCCTCGCTACTGTTATAGCCTCGCTACTGTTATAGCCTTGCTACTGTATATAGCCTCGCTACTGTATATAGCCTCGCTACTGTATATAGCCTCGCTACTGTATATAGCCTCGCTACTGTTATAGCCTCACTACTGTATATAGCCTCACTACTGTATATAGCCTCGCTACTGTATATAGCCTCACTACTGTATATAGCCTCACTACTGTATATAGCCTCACTACTGTATATAGCCTCATATAGCCTCACTACTGTATATAGCCTCGCTACTGTATATAGCCTCGCTACTGTTATTTTTCTCTGTCTTTTTAGCTGTTGTTTTTATTTCTTTACTTATCTATTGTTCACCTAATACCTTTTTTAAATTGCACTGTTGGTTAGAGCCTGTAGGTAAGCATTGCATTGTATTCGGCGCACGTGACAAATAAACTTTGATTTGATTAGACCTCAAAAAATTCAATCACTAGCCTGCTATTCAATGGAGTGGCTGTGTGTTCCAAAATCTGGGATTAAGGGTCTCTTTTACAAGTTTAAAATGATGAACATTCACCATTGGCCCTGCCAAGACAAAACGAATGTATCAGTGAAAAATGGAGCGGCGTTGGCTAGAAAGCCCGTGACGTCGACCGTCGCACGAACAAGGAGAGGAGCCGACTTCGGCGGAAGTCGTGACAGTTACATCTGTCCTAGCTCGCTCATTCATGTCTTCATCAAAATTACGGAATGCCTCATATCCGCTTGTTGTCCCCTTATGCTATAGTTTGTTCAATCTCAATTGTCATTAGAAACCACTTTTGTTTAAGCTGAAGAGACTTCTTCTATAGTTAAGCCAGAAAAAACAATCCAGGATCAGATCAGAGTTTAAAAACTCACTGAAGAAACAAAGTGACAAGTTCAAACTGATATTTGGAAAAGAAAGTCTGTCTGTGGATGACCTAGATGAAGCAGAAAAGGTTATTAGATTTGAGCAACAACAGCACTTTAAACAAGAATTTGCACTCGTTGTGAAAGGAAAACAATGTGCCAAGAGAAGCGTCTCAATCTGTAAGCTTGATCCAATTGTTGACAATGGCATTCTGAGAGTGGGAGGAAGGCTAAGCAAAGCTGCTATGCCTACAGAACTAAAGAATCCTATGATTCTTCCCAAAGACTCCTACATCTCCAGACTGATCTTACTCCACATCCATGAGCAGGTTGGCCACTCTGGGAGAGGTCACATGCTTTCCAGACTTCGACCAGTGATATTGGATACCCTGTGCCAACTCCTTAGCAAGGAAGATCCTTAAGAGGTGTGTCTTCTGCAGGCGGATGCAAGTTAGAGCTGGAGGACAGAAGATGGCCGACCTTCCACAAGATTGGGTGTCACCTGATTTGCCACCTTTCACCCATGTGGGCATAGATTACTTCGTCCCCATAGAGGTGAAGCGAGGCCACGTTCGTGTGAAGCGGTATGGTGTGATCTTTACTTGCCTTGTGAGTTGAGTTGTCCATCTAGAAGTTGCTAGTTATCTGGATACTGATTCCTGCATCAATGCCCTGTGCAGGTTGATCTGTCGAAGGGGCCCAGTAACAAGTATCAGAACCGACAATGGCACCAACAAAGAACACACAGAGAGCTAGGAGAAGCTCTGAAAGAGCTGGATCACAACAATATTCAAAATGAATTACTGAAGGAAGGAGTGACATGGTCATTCAAACCTCCCTCTGGAGCCCACCATGGGGGGGAGGGGGGGTTGTCGGTTTATCGGACTGGTGAAAAATATCCTCTATTCAGTCCTTAAAGAGCAAGTATTGCATGATGAGGCTTTGCAGACTGCTTTGTGTGAAGTTGAGGCGATCAAGAACGACAGACCAATCACAATTGTGACAAATGACCCTAATGATCTGGAACTCCTGACCCTGAACCATCTGCTTCATCTGAAAGTTAAGCCAGTCCTGCCACCAGGACTATTCCAGAGAAGCAACCCTACAATATAAGTACAATATATCACTGACCTCTTCTGGAAGAGATGGCTAAGGGAGTATCTTCTACATATGCAGAAAAGGAACAAGTGGAACAAAACTAAGAGAAACTTCTTGTTGTCTTCTGTCGATGACACCTCCCCAAGGAACTCTTGGCTAATGGGGCATGTCGTGGAGGCTTTTCCAGGGGCCAAAGGTCGTGTCATGGTTAAGACCAAGACCATTATCTTACAGAGATCTATCAATAAACTCTGTCTGCTCCTGGAGGTTGATGGAGACACACACACACACACACAGTGCTCCATCTTCAAAACACGTGCACTTCTGAATCCTGGACGTCAAACTCTTACATTTTTGGAAGTTGAACACTTGAACACTTCAACTCTGAGACTGAGGTCGATGGCCTCTTGTCCTATATGGGACTTTGTATATTTGTATGAAATATTCATATATTTGGTGAAATATTAGGTACATGATTTATCTTCACCTGATTGAGATATATTCCTTTGTCATTAGTGCAACTTTGTTTTTGGCTCCACCTCTTGCCCATTCATTGTACTGTGGTGTGTGTTAGTAATAGGATAAAGGCAGGAAGTTGGGCCTTCGGGGGGAAGAGGGCTCCTATCTAGAAGCGGGAGAGGAACAGTCTTTTGACCATACAGACATACAGCCATATATATGACAAGTAATCTATGATCTAAGTTGATTGGAGAATCATTTTTTGTTGGATATAAGAAAAAGCAACCTTTTTGTTGCACCGAAACCCTGGATCTCATGGAATGTTTTTGCCGTTTTGTGGACTGTCTGCGTCCCTAAACAATCCCGCTTCAGGCTTGGGCAGTGGCTATGGTCAATTGGTAAGGAAGCCACTACAAGGCTGAATTAACTGTTTCGCTGCCAGACAAGGCTCCGCTGATGTAGCCTAATGTAGCCAGGTGGTAAGGTGTTGGCACTGCTGTTGGGACAGCTTTATGTAGGCCCTAACTGTCACGTGTCCTCCCTCTCCGGACCTCTAGGTCACTTGTTATGGTGCACACCTGTCACCATCGTTACGCACACCTGCACGTCTTCAGACTCACCTGGACTCCATCACCTCCCTGATTACCTTCCCTTCGGGTTCCTTCCCCAGGCCTTCTTGTCTCTGTGTCTGTGTCGTGTCTGTGCGTTGTTCGTGTTGTCTTGTTTTGTGTTACGTTTATTTTATTAAAACACTCACTCCCTGAACTTGCTTCCCGACTCTCAGCGCACATCGTTACACTAACAGTTTGTGGGCTCCGTTTGTCACCGTTATAGTGCAAGGAACGTATTGTTTAGTGTTGTGTTGCTGGCATCCCACTTTTCTCCGTTTTTTTGCCCCACCAAGATTTACATGCTGAAATCGCATCTGTGTGTATGTGTGTAGGTGTGTGTGTGTGTGTACATTGTGTGTGTGTACATAAGGATACACTGCAAAGGGGAGAGTCTGACGTCGTCTCCAGGCATGGTGGTGATATTGAGACGGACAGCGCTGGGGAACTGACTCATCAACTGGTTCTGGAAGTCTTCTCTACGCTCGTACTCCTTCCCCCGGTGGATAAAAACCTTGTTCTGAGGTTAGAAACAGTTATACACAGTCATAAGGTGGTTATGAACAGTCAAAAACACTACATAAGACTGCATTCTTCAAAAATAAAATGTGGATGTTGATATTGCTTCCTCTTGTGGATTGACAATCTGTTCTTTACTTTGTAATAAATCATTATTGACCTCCCCAAAATCATGTAGATATAAGCTCTTTCACATTTCATTTGGAGCTAAAACTAGACATTGTGAATACAAGGTTAGGCAGATGCTTAGACATACCCTGAGGAAGGGAGGGTAACCCTGTCCGTAGTAGCCCACAGCAAAGTAGTCTGGCTTGGGCCTCAGGATCGTCATAATGTTCTCATAGAACCTAGCCTGCTGCTTCTGCAGAGAGAGGGGGAGGTGGGGGTGGGGGGGGGGGGGGGTAGAGAGGTATAGGAAAGAGGGAGAGAGAGAGAGAGAGAGGGGATGTTGGGGGACATAGAGGTAGTAGGGGTGGGAGAGATAAGAGGTGGGAGAGAGGGTTAGGGGGTAGGGTGGAGAGGGGAAGAGAAACAGACAGACAGAGAGTGTGTGGGAGAAACAGACAGACAGAGAGTGTGTGGGAGAAACAGACAGACAGAGAGTGTGTGGGAGAAACAGACAGACAGAGAGTGTGTGTGAGAAACAGACAGACAGAGAGTGTGTGTGAGAAACAGACAGACAGAGAGTGTGTGTGAGAAACAGACAGACAGAGAGTGTGTGTGAGAAACAGACAGACAGAGAGTGTGTGGGAGAAACAGACAGACAGACAGACAAACAGTGTGTGGGAGAAACAGACAGACAGAGAGTGTGTGGGAGAAACAGACAGACAGAGAGTGTGTGGGAGAAACAGACAGACATACAGTGTGTGGGAGAAACAGACAGGCAGACAGTGTGTGGGAGAAACAGACAGACAGAGAGTGTGTGGGAGAAATAGACAGACAGACAGTGTGTGGAAGAAACAGACAGACAGAGAGTGTGTGGGAGAAACAGACAGACAGAGAGTGTGTGGGAGAAACAGACAGACAGACAGACAGAGAGTGTGTGGGCGAAACAGACAGACAGACAGACAGAGAGTGTGTGGGAGAAACAGACAGACAGAGAGTGTGTGGGGGAAACAGACAGACAGACAGACAGACAGACAGACAGACAGACAGACAGACAGACAGACAGACAGACAGACAGACAGACAGACAGACAGACAGACAGACAGACAGACAGACAGACAGACAGACAGTGAGTGTGTGGGAGAAACAGACAGACAGAGAGTGTGTGGGAGAAACAGACAGACAGAGAGTGTGTGGGAGAAACAGACAGACAGACAGACAGAGAGTGTGTGGGGGAAACAGACAGACAGACAGACAGACAGTGTGTGGGAGAAACAGACAGACAGAGAGTGTGTGGGAGAAACAGACAGACATACAGTGTGTGGGAGAAACAGACAGGCAGAGAGTGTGTGGGAGAAACAGACAGACAGAGAGTGTGTGGGAGAAACAGACAGACATACAGTGTGTGGGAGAAACAGACAGGCAGACAGTGTGTGGGAGAAACAGACAGACAGAGAGTGTGTGGGAGAAATAGACAGACAGACAGTGTGTGGAAGAAACAGACAGACAGAGAGTGTGTGGGAGAAACAGACAGACAGAGAGTGTGTGGGAGAAACAGACAGACAGACAGACAGAGAGTGTGTGGGCGAAACAGACAGACAGACAGACAGAGAGTGTGTGGGAGAAACAGACAGACAGAGAGTGTGTGGGGGAAACAGACAGACAGACAGACAGACAGACAGACAGACAGACAGACAGACAGACAGACAGACAGACAGACAGACAGACAGACAGACAGACAGACAGACAGACAGACAGACAGACAGACAGACAGACAGACAGACAGACAGACAGACAGACAGACAGACAGACAGTGAGTGTGTGGGAGAAACAGACAGACAGAGAGTGTGTGGGAGAAACAGACAGACAGAGAGTGTGTGGGAGAAACAGACAGACAGACAGACAGAGAGTGTGTGGGGGAAACAGACAGACAGACAGACAGACAGTGTGTGGGAGAAACAGACAGACAGAGAGTGTGTGGGGGAAACAGACAGACAGACAGACAGACAGTGTGTGGGAGAAACAGACAGACAGAGAGTGTGTGGGGGAAACAGACAGACAGACAGAGAGTGTGTGGGAGAAACAGACCAACAGACAGTGTGTGGGAGAAACAGACAGACAGAGGAAGATAGAGACAGGATAAAGCTACAGCAAGACAAATGACCCACCCTGCAAAGTCTTGTTTTTCAACGCTGAAATACCGGAGAAAAGAGAAAAGGACAGAATCCAAGGGCAGAATCTATCATATTTATTGCACAACGACACATTTCAGAGGAGTGAAGTGAGACTCTTGGGAGGCGAGAGAGGAGAAAAACGACGAGAGGGGAAGCGGAGGAGAGGAGTGTATTGAACAGTCACTCCAAATGTGATGTACTTTAAGGGCTGAAGGAGAGGAGAAGTCAAGAGAAAGCGAGAAGAGTGGAGGAGAGTTCTCGGGGGTCCCTGTGAAGGGTGTTAGAAATCAAGAAGAAACGCTAATGAAGGCAGCTTGCCGACAAAACAGGACGCAACAGTGTGTCTTACCAGACTCTGGCTGAGCAGCTCGTATTCAAACACTTCCATCTCGTACTGGTCAGCCAGCTCCTTACACAGAGTTATAGCTTCTTCCCACATCTACACAACCCAGAGAGACGAACGATTACCAACACACACCCATGGAGAGAAGAGAGGTTCTACGAGATAACCAACTCCAACACTTCTACAGAGAGCAGAGACGTACGTAACATAGCAAGATCACTGACTCCGCAACAGAGAGCACAGAGACTGTGTCCAACTTCAATGCATCTATCCATCCAGCCAAGACACTATACAGAATCAAGATAGCCGACTCTGCTCCTGACCTTGCCCTTGTCGAAGTACCCGATGATGGTTTCGTAGAGATTCTCCTTCTGCTGGCGCTGGGTCTGACAGCTACGCACCTCAAACTGAGGACTGCACTGGTCCTCTGACCACTGCGAGGGGAAGACGGTGGTGTAGGGATTTAGGGAGGGATGGAGGGGTGGAGAGATAAAGAAATAGAGGGGGCAGAGATGAAACAATCAGAGCAGAAGGACATGCTATAAACAGGACTGGAGTGGATGGTCAGGGGGTCGGAGCATAGTTCTAGAAATATTTTGTAGACTGCAAATGGACCGCAAGAAGCTCAAACAGATATACAGCGGTTCTTCCTTCAAAAGTTGCGGCGAACTGCAGCACGGCTTGCAGGGTGCCGCTGAATTCTATGGCACGTTATTTAAGTGTCAGCCATTGTTGCCAGAATGTATCACAATCTGCCACCGTCTACCACAAAAGGTCGCGGCATAAAGCTCTAAACTTTTAAAGGAAGAACCACTGTAGCATTTGACAAACACCGAATCATTTAAACCTTGACTATACTGAGAAACATTAACATATGCCTCTATATTCATGTGTGGGGATACTTGGGAATTGGTTTCCTACATTAAAATCACTTTAAGCTAAGTTCCTGGTGATTTTACAGTCCTTCATGTCCTTTACAGTCCTTTTTTTGTGCTCAGAGGACCAATTCAAATTACAAGTGAATGTCAGTGCGTGTGTGTGCGTGTGTGTTCGTGGGTGGGTGGGTGTGTGCACGCGCCTGTCTGTGTATGTGTACCTTGAGCAGGCGAGAGTGAAGCAACAGGGTGTATGCAGCCTCTGTGTAGTTTTCCACAGCCATGTGAAGGTCTCTCAGCTTGTAGAGGTATCTGTAACACACACACACACCCACCCACCCACCCACCCACACACGGGTTAATACACATCGAACTGTAATGTATACCATTGTCCACTAGATGTCAGGGTTGCCTAGACAACTCAGTGACTCGACCAACATTCTGTGATACACGGAGCCAATGATTGTGATTGTGATGACTTGACCTGTACACATCACAGTCTGACGTGAACACTGTGGAACGTTATATCCTTCCTGTTTGGCCCTGTCCGGGGGTGTCCTCGGATGGGGCCACAGTGTCTCCTGACCCCTCCTGTCTCAGCCTCCAGTATTTATGCTGCAGTAGTTTATGTGTCGGGGGGCTGGGGTCAGTTTGTTATATCTGGAGTACTTCTCCTGTCCTATTCGGTGTCCTGTGTGAATCTAAGTGTGCGTTTTCTAATTCTCTCCTTCTCTCTTTCTTTCTCTCTCTCGGAGGACCTGAGCCCTAGGACCATGCCCCAGGACTACCTGACATGATGACTCCTTGCTGTCCCCAGTCCACCTGGCCATGCTGCTGTTCCAGTTTCAACTGACCTGAGCCCTAGGACCATGCCCCAGGACTACCTGACATGATGACTCCTTGCTGTCCCCAGTCCACCTGGCCATGCTGCTGCTCCAGTTTCAACTTCCACCTGACTGTGCTGCTGCACCAGTTTCAACTGTTCTGCCTTATTATTATTCGACCATGCTGGTCATTTATGAACATTTGAACATCTTGGCCATGTTCTGTTATAATCTTCACCCGGCACAACCAGAAGAGGACTGGCCACCCCACATAGCCTGGTTCCTCTCTAGGTTTCTTCCTAGGTTTTGGCCTTTCTAGGGAGTTTTTCCTAGCCACCGTGCTTCTACACCTGATTTGCTTGCTGTTTGGGGTTTTAGGCTGGGTTTCTGTACAGCACTTTGAGATATCAGCTGATGTACGAAGGGCTATATAAATACATTTGATTTGATTTGATTTGGAACTTAGTGGACAGAACTTTATTGTGTCCTCAGGGACAAAAAACATGAGTCTGCCCTCGCTTGCCTTAATCCTAGGTCTCCCTTTGACCTCTCTCTCTCTCTTTCTATTTATCTTCCTTTTTTCTGTTCTCTCTGCCCTCTCTTTTCCTCTTATTTCTCTGTGTCTCTCTCTGTCTCTCTGTGTCTCTCGCTCTGTCTCCCTATGTGTCTCTCTGTGTCTCTCTCTCTCTCTCTCTCTGTCTCTCTCTCTATGTCTCTCGCTCTGTCTCCCTATGTGTCTCTCTCTCTGTCTCTCTGCGTCTATCTGTGTCTCTCTCTGTCTCTCTCTCTCTCTCTGTGTCTCTCTCTGTCTCTCTGTGCCTCTCTCTTTGTCTCTCTGTGTCTCTCTCTATGTCTCTCGCTCTGTCTCCCTATGTGTCTCTCTAAGTGTCTCTCTGTGTCTCTCTCTGTGTGTGTGTGTCTCTCTCTCTGTGTCTCTGTGTGTGTGTCTCTCTGTGTGTGTGTCTCTCTCTCTGTGTCTCTGTGTGTGTGTGTCTTTCTCTCTCTCTGTGTCTGTGTGTGTGTGTCTCTCTGTGTGTGTGTTTCTCTCTCTGTGTCTCTGTGTGTATGTCTCTGTGTGTGTCTCTGTGTGTGTGTGTCTCTCTCTCTGTGTCTCTGTGTGTGTTTGTCTCTCTCTCTGTGTCTCTGTGTGTGTCTCTCTGTGTCTCTGTGTGTGTCTCTCTCTCTCTGTGTCTCAGTGTGTGTGTGTGTGTGTGTGTGTGTCTTTCTCTCTCTCTCTCTGTGTCTGTGTGTGTGAGTCTCTCTGTGTGTGTGTTTCTCTCTCTGTGTCTCTGTGTGTGTGTCTCTCTGTGTGTATGTCTCTGTGTGTGTCTCTGTGTGTGTGTGTCTCTCTCTCTGTGTCTCTGTGTGTGTGTTTCTCTCTCTGTCTCTGTTATTTCTAACCCTCCCTGTCACCCATTCTCAGCAAATACATTGGTACCTTTTTCAGATTCTGTCAAATGTGACATTTTAAGGGTTTTTAACATTCTAGGTTTCCAACAGAGAAAAGCAGTGTATCTTTGACTAGCTTAACTTTCAATTCCTCCTACATCTGTTGAACACATTCACGAAGAATTCAGACCCCTTGAATTTTTCCACATTTTGTTACATTACAGCCTTATTCAAATATGGAATAAATGGTTTCTTCCCTCACCCATCTACACACAATACCCCATAATGACAAAGCAAAAGCAGGTTTTTACAGATTTTAGCAAATTGATACACCCCCTCCCCCTTACATTTACATAAGTATTCAGACACTTTACTCAGTACTTTGTTTAAGCACCTTTGGCAGTGTTTACAGCCTAGAATCTTCTTGGGTATGATGCTACAAGCTTGGCCCACCTGTATTTAGGAAGTTTCTCCCATTCTTCTCTGCAGATCCTCTCAAGCTCTGTCAGGTTGGATGGGGAGCGTCTCTGCACAGCTATTTTCCAGTCTCTCCAGAGATGTTTGATCAGGTTCAAATCCGTGCTCTGGATGGGCCCCTCAAGGACATTCAGAGACTTGTCCCGAAGCCACTCCTGCGTTGTTTTGGCTTTGTGCTTAGGTTCGTTGTCCTGTTGGAAGGTGAACCTTCACCCCAGTCTGAGGTATTGAGTGCTCTGGAGCAGGTTTTCATCAAGGATCTCTCTGTACTTTGCTCTGTTCATCTTTCTCTCGATCCTGACTAGTCTCCAAGTCCCTGCCACTGAAACACATCCCCACAGCATGATTCTACCACCAATTTGTTTCACGATAGGGATGGTGACAGGTTTCATCCTCTTTGGCCTTCAATCTTGGTTTCATCAGATCGGTGCCTTTTGGCAAACTCCAAGCGGGTTGTCATGTACCTTTTACTGAAGAGTGTCTTCCGTCTGGCCACTCTACCATAAAGGCCTGATTGGTGGTGTGCTGCAGAGATGGTTGTCCTTCTGGAAGGTTCTCCCATATCCACAGAGGTATTCTGGAGCTTTGTCAGATTGACTATCGGGTTCTTGGTCACCTCCCTGACCAAGGCCCTTCTCCTCAAATTGCTCAGTTTGGCCGGGCAGCCAGTCTTGGTGATTCCAAACTTCTTCCATTTAAGAATGATGGAGGCCACTGTGTTCTTGGGGACCTTCAATACTGTAGACAGATCTGTGCCTCGACACAATCCTGTGTTGGACCTCTACGGGCAATTTCTTCGACCTCATTGGCTTGGATTTTGCTCTGACATGCATTGCAAACTGTGGGACCTTATATAGACAGGTGTGTGCCTTTCCAAATCATGTCCAATCAACTGAATTTACCACAGGTGGACTCCAGTCAAGCTGTGGATACATCTCAAGGATGATCAATGGAAACAGGTCAATGGAAATGGAAACAGGATGCACCTCACCTCAATGTCAAGTCTCATAGCAAAGGGTCTGAATACTTATGTAAATAATAATGTATACATTTGCAAAAATGTCTAAAAACCTGTTTTGACTTTGTCATTATGGGGTATTGTGTGTAGATTGATGAGGGAAAAATGCATTCAAGGCTGTAATGTAAAGAACATTTATAAAAGGGAAGGGGTCTGAATACTTTCCGAATGCACAGTACATTCCTCCTTTTGGAATACACCTTCCTCTTAATCATCTCCTCTTTGAGTTGTTTGATTAACCTCTCTCCTCTCACTTTCTGTCTCTCTCTGTCCTTCACTTTCTCACAATCTCTCCCATCTCCCCCCACTCTCCCTCCATCCCTCTTTCAGTTCAATATACCTCACACTCCTTATTTACATCTTTCTCTTTCTCCATCTCTCTCTCTCTCCCTCTCTTTCTCTCTCACTCAATCCCTCCCCCTCTTTCCCTCTCCCACTCAGTCTCTCTCTCTCTCCATCCCTCTCTCTCTCTCTCTCCTAAAATGAGTGCACATGTTGCTGTGAGTGGAGGGCCTGATCCTCTGGATTTTTTACATTAATTCAGCAGGATTGAGATAATCCCTTGTCAGATTATACACACACACACACACACGGACAGACACAGACACACACACAGACACAGACACACACACACACACACACACACACACACACACACACACACACACACACACACACACACACACACACACAAGGTCACATTTTCGCCCTCACCCAGTGAGTAATCCACTGTTATACACGGTCTAACCAGCTCATGTAGCCTGCCCAGTCCAACACCACGGGTAGTCATACATATACAGAAACTCTCTAACGTTTTAAATATATATGACAGTAGAGTGGTTGTGTAACTAGAGTTATGAAACCTATCTACAATTGAAATGACGTGTTATTGTTGCATAAAGTGTCACCTGATGTACATCCCTTCACGGTTGATGTCCTTGTAGAAATTCTGCAAAACAACAGAGAGGAGTGTGAGACTTTGCTTGTTAGCGTGGACATGTGTGTGGGGAGAGAGAGTGTGTGTGTGTCTCATCACCAGCACACATACACACACACACGACGCACGCACACGCACACACACACACACCACGTTTCTTCTCTTGTGCTCACTTACTGAGAATAACACTCAAGGCAGAACACACACATCTCCAGCGTACGTCCCCATCTAAAACACTCCGATAATCTCTGCATCCCACTGATGTCTGAAGGGCTATATAAAGTATCAACCTCCGCAGAAAGATCATTCATCATTTAGAGTCAGTAGCATAAGCTAATGATGTGTGCAGCTAGCATGCATGTCTGAGTGATCCAGATGCAGCCCGAGGATCTGTGTGTTAGCTAAAGCATGCTAATGTCAGTTAGCCTGAGCTAGTGAAGATTGGCTTGCATATTGCATAGCATGCTAATGTCAGTTAGCATGAGGTAAGGATGATTAGCTTGCGTGTAGCATAGCATGCTAATGTTAGCTAGCCGGAGGTAAGGATATTTAGCTCTCAAAACAGCGCGTCATGAAAAGGAATGGCTAATGCATAGCCATAGGGGGGCTGAATAGGCCTAACTGTGCTTTACAGCTGTGTTACTGACAGACAGACCGCCCCGTGCGACTGCTATAGTGTCACAGTATAATACAGTAACACAACAACGGCAGGCTAGTAATGCTTCTGATACCCATCTTATCTTTTACTGATCTGGGATTTTATATTTAGTCTAACAGATGCTGTTACTGGATGTTGTAGAAGACGAAGGTTCCAGTGTATTACTATTTTTAGAATGTATTAGAACGTGGTCATAATTAGTTGGATGTTAATTAGTGGCTGGTGATGCCATGGTAACGGCTACACGGCGGGCACTGTTGATTGGCATGGAATTGATTGTCAGATGATATACAGAGCAACAGATTGGTTTATTGTTGGGGAGAAGGGTGTAGTTTTGTGCTGAAAGTGAAACTGCAACTCAAGGTGGATTTGCTCGAGGCGGCTGATGACACATGAAACACGAAGGTGTGTGTACAGCAGTTGACGCAACAACGTGCTAATCGCCGCGACACCAGATACGCTGATGAAAGATGCAGCAGTCTGCCCAATGTGGATCTTCCTGTCGTGGGCGGAGCGTACCAGCAGATTGACGGTGCAGCTCATGCGGTTGTTGCGGCTGTCGTCGCTCATCACCGTGCGGTAGTCAAGGAGACGCACCAGGAGTCCCTTCACCAAGTCAACGAAGTGCTCGACCTCTGGCCTTAACAAGGGATGCTCCACAGCACACTCCAACAGTCTGACAAACACACACACACGGACACACACACGCACACACACGTAAGCCAGTACGTATAAGGTTACAGTATAAGGTTACAGATATTGCCTGTGATGTGGATATTGGTATTGATGAAAGACACCCACATGGTTTCCAGTAGCTCCATGTATCTCTCATCTCCTCCTCCTCCCTCCACCTCATGATCCAGCTTCAGAATGATCTCATTCTCAAACTACAGACAGACAGAGGGAGAGAAGCGATAGAGAATGGGTAAGCCTCTCGGGAAGCTGTAAAAGTCTGGGTGTGTGTGTGGTTGTGTGCATGTGTGTTTGCGTGCGAATGTATGCATGTGGGTGTTACAGACTCTGAGACTGTGTGTGTGTGTGTGTGTGTGTGTGTGTGTGTGTGTGTGTGTGTGTGTGTGTGTGGTTGTGTGTGTGCCACTGTCACACCTTTTGGAAGTGTGAGGAGAGTTTGTGTTCACACTGCATCATGTCGAAGAAGATGGGGATGGTGGCTCGTCTCAGCTCTTCCCCAGGAATCAGAGTCATCTCCAGGATAGGACCCACCATCCCAGGGATAAAACAGATCTTATTCCCACCTACACACACACACACACACACACACACACACACACACACACACACACACACACAGTCTCAGAGTCTGTAACACCCACATGCATACATTCACACGCAAACACACACGCACACACACTTACCCAGTTTGTACCACATGTCCCGTATGGCAAAACCGATGAGTCTCCTCATGTCTCCATACCTGAAGATAAAAATAAATCAGCTTCGTTTTAGTACATTACTCGTTAATATTGCCAGAGGAGAAACAAAAGAAAAATTGTTTAAATTGAATTCACTTTGCCAGGATCTTGTTCCTCTTGGTTGGAGAGAAGTGCTGCAGTTGCAATGACTCTTGGGTAATGAATGCCACAGCCAAATGGAAGTAATTATTCCACAACTACAGAGAGAAGAGAGGGATCAAAATAATGAGAATGTGTGTGTGTGTGTGAGAGAGAGAGAGAGAATGAGTGTGGAGTGTTCACTTTCATAATTTTCACACATACAAACACAAAAACTCACACATACACACACTGACCTGCACTTCAAAGTCATTGTTGTTGAGGAATTTGAGGTTCATGGTGTCAGCGTAGGTGTTGATGGCTCTGAGGAACACCCTGACAGAGACACAGTGTACAGTTTATGAGATGACAGCATGATATCTATCTCTACCTATATACTGTATCAATGTTCTATCTCAATGTTCTATATCTATCTCTACCTATATACTGTATCAATGTTCTATATCTATCTATATACTGTATCAATGTTCTATCTCAATGTTCTATATCTATCTCTACCAATATACCGTATCAATGTTCTATCTCAATGTTCTATATCTATCTCTACCAATATACTGTATCAATGTTCTATCTCAATGTTCTATATCTATCTCTACCAATATACCGTATCAATGTTCTATCTCAATGTTCTATATCTATCTCTACCTATATACTGTATCAATGTTCTATCTCAATGTTCTATATCTATCTCTACCTATATACTGTATCAATGTTCTATATCTATCTATATACTGTATCAATGTTCTATCTCAATGTTCTATATCTATCTCTACCAATATACCGTATCAATGTTCTATCTCAATGTTCTATATCTATCTCTACCAATATACCGTATCAATGTTCTATCTCAATGTTCTATATCTATATCTACCAATATACTGTAACAATGTTATATCTCAATGTTCTATATCTATCTCTACCTATATACTGTATCAATGTTCTATCTCAATGTTCTATCTCTACCTATATACTGTATCATGGTTCTATCTCAATGTTCTATATCTACCTATATACTGTATCAATGTTCTATCTAAATGTTCTATATCTATATCTACCTATATACTGTATCAATGTTCTATCTAAATGTTCTATATCTATCTCTACCAATATACTGTATCAATGTTCTATCTAAATGTTCTATATCTATATCTACCTATATACTGTATCAATGTTCTATCTAAATGTTCTATATCTATCTCTACCAATATACTGTATCAATGTTAACTGTATTGATATGTTATCATTATACATGCCATCTGATATCTATATCAATTGGACCTGATACGAATATTCATGTAAATGATAATACAATATTGACACAGCATCCATATATACAGATATCCATATAGCTTGAGCAGGTACTGATAATACATGAGTAATTATTAAAATAATTCCAATTGTTATGTAAAGGGACTAAACTATTTTACCATATTTAACTTTATCTAAGTTTAAAAAGTGAAGTTCAAGTAAACTAGCTGACTATCTTCCCTTTCTCTTCCAGGCACAATCTATCTTTTTAATCCTGTAAAAGAACTGATTGCTCCCTCCATCAGACCTCTCTATCGTTTCTCTCTAGGAAATCCTTCCCTTATTAACCCGTGTCCACTCATCCTTATCTTCTCTCTCTCTCTATCTATCTCTTTATCTCTCTCGCCCTCTCTCTCTCTCTCTGCACTGTGCTATCGGACATATCCTTGGCCTATGGAAATCTCTCTGTCTCTCTCAACCCCCCCCCATCTGTATCTCAGGGCTAGTATCATGGTGTGTTATCTAAGGCCTTGTCTGGTCTCATAGGATAAACAGTCCCTTACAGCCTAGGGACATGTCAAATCCTGTAGAAGCTACAGTCCACAACAACAACACATCTGCTCACCGTGGACCTAATGTAACAGAATGGAATATCAGTTGCATGTTTGAAACTTTTTTTTAGGAAATATCTTAAAACGTTGGTCCAGCGACCCCTTCAGCCCAGTTCAGGCCGACACGAGGCAAGGCAAAATGAAACTAGCCACTTTTAGAATGTTGTGTTGTACAGCAGCTGACTAAAGACAAGGCATTTAGATCACGGAGACTAGGCATGCGGTTGAGACAGTTTCCACGGTAACGGGGAATCTTTACATTGACGTGATGAAACTTTGAAAC